>NW_026968012.1:0-140951 GCF_028390025.1 Pseudophryne corroboree | reverse complement strand
GCTTTCACAGGATAAAGCCGCCAATTCTGACACGCGCCTGGCCGAGGCCAGGGCCAACAGCATGACCACTTTCCATGTGAGATATTTTAACTCCACAGATTTAAGTGGTTCAAACCAATGTGACTTTTGGAACCCAAACTACATTGAGATCCCAAATTGCCACTGGAGGCACAAAAGGAGGCTGTATATGCAGTACCCCTTTTACAAACGTCTAAACTTCAGGGACTGAAGCTAGTTCTTTTTTGGAAGAAAATTGACAGGGCCGAAATCTGAACCTTAATGGACCCCAATTTCAGGCCCATAAACACTCCTGTATGCAGGAAATGTAGGAATCGACCCAGTTGAATTTCCTCCGTCGGGCCTTACTGGCCTCGCACTACGCAACATATTTTCGCCAATTGCGGTGATAATGTTTTTTGCGGTTACATCCTTCCTGGCTATTGATCAGGATAGGGATGACTTCATCCGGAATGCCTTTTTTCCTTCAGGATCCGGTGTTCAACCGCCATGCCGTCAAACGCAGCCGCTGTAAGTCTTGGAACAGACAGGGTCCTTGCTGGAGCAGGTCCCTTCTTAGAGGTAGAGGCCACGGATCCTCCGTGAGCATCTCTTGAAGTTCCGGTTACCAAGTCCTTCTTGGCCAATCCGGAGCCACGAATATAGTGCTTTCTCCTCTCCATCTTATCAATCTCAGTACCTTGGGTATGAGAGGCAGAGGAGGGAACACATATACTGACTGGTACACCCACGGTGTTACCAGAGCGTCTACAACTATTGCCTGAGGGTCTCTTGACCTGGCGCAATACCTGTCGAGTTTTTTAATCATGTGGATGACTTCTGGGTGAAGTCCCCACTCTCCCGGGTGGAGGTCGTGCTGAGGAAGTCTGCTTCCCAGTTGTCCACTCCCGGAATGAATACTATTGACAGTGCTATCACATGATTTTCCGCCCAGCGAAGAATCCTTGCAGCTTCTGCCATTGCCCTCCTGCTTCTTGTGCCACCCTGTCTGTTTACGTGGGTGACTGCCATGATGTTGTCCGACTGGATCAACACCGGCTGACCTTGAAGCAGAGGTCTTGCTAAGCTTAGAGCATTGTAAATGGCCCTTAGCTTCAGGATATTTATGTGAAGTGATGTATCCCGGCTTGACCCTAAGCCCTGGATATTCCTTCCCTGTGTGACTGCTCCCCAGCCTCGCAGGCTGGCATCCGTGGTCACCAGGACCCAGTCCTGAATGCCGAATCTGCGGCCCTCTAGAAGATGAGCACTCTGCAACCACCACAGGATGGATACCCTTGTCCTTGGTGACAGGGTTATCCGCTGATGCATCTGAAAATGCGACCCGGACCATTTGTCCAGTAGGTTCCACTGGAAAGTTCTTGCGTGGAATCTAACGAATGGGATTGCTTCGTATGAAGCCATCATTTTTTCCCAGAACCCTTGTGCATTGATGCACTGAGACTTGGTTCGGTTTTAGGAGGTTCCTGATTAGCTCGGATAACTCCCTGGCTTTCTCTTCCGGGAGAAACACCTTTTTTCTGGACTGTGTCCAGGATCATCCCTAGGAAACAGAAGACAAGTCGTCGGAACCAGCTGCGATTTTGGAATATTGAGAATCCAATCGTGCTGCCGCAACACTACCTGAGATAGTGCTACACCGACCTCCAACTGTTCCCTGGATCTTACCCTTATCAGGGAATCGTCCAAGTAAGGGATAACTAAAATTCCCTTCCTTCGAAGGGATATCATTTCGTCCATTACCTTGGTAAAGACCCGGGGTGCCGTGGACCATCCCTACGGCAGCATCTGAACTGATAGTGACAGTTCTGTACCATAACCTGAGGTACCCTTGGTGAGAAGGGTAAATTTTGACATGAAGGTAAGCATCCTTGATGTCCCGAGACATCATGTAGTCCCCTTCTTCCAGGTTCGCAATCACTACTCTGAGTGACTCAATCTTGAATTTGAACCTCTGTATGTAAGTGTTCAAAAATTTTAGATTTTAGATTTAGAATCGGTCTCACCGAGCCGTCTGGCTTCGGTACCACAATAGTGTGGAATAATACCCCGTTCCCTGTTGCAGGAGGGGTACCTTGATTATCACCTGCTGGGAATACAGCTTGTGAATGGCTTCCAAAACTGCCTCCCTGTCAGAGGGAGACATCGGTAAAGCCAACTTTTGGAAACGGCGAGGGGGAGACGTCTCGAATTCCAATATGTACCCCTGAGATATTACCTGAAGGATCCAGGGGTCTACTTGCGAGTGAGCCCACTGCGCACTGAAATTCATTGAGAATGGGCCCCCACCGTGCCTGAGCTTGTATAGCCCTAGCGTCATACTGAGGGCTTGGCAGAGGCGGGAAAGGGTTTTTGTTCCAGGGAACTGGCTGATCTCTGCAGCCTTTTTCCTCTCCGTCTGTCACGAGCAGAAAAGAGGAACCTTTTGTCCGCTTGCCAACAAAGGACTGCGCCTGATAATACGGCGTCTTATTTTGAGAGGCGACCTGGGGTACAAACGTGGATTTCCCAGCTGTTGCCGTGGCCACCAGGTCTAAAGGACCGACCCCAAATGTCCCCTTTCAAAGGCAATACTTCCAAATGCCGTTTGGAATCCGCATCACCTGACCATTTTACTGGTAGAATTGGACAACGCACTTATACTTGATGCCAGTCGGCAATTATTCCGCTGTGCATCATGCATATATAGAAATGCATCTTTTAAATGCTCTATAGGCAATAATATACTATCCTTATCTAGGATATCAATATTTCCAGTCAGGGAATCCGACCATGCCAACCCAGCACTGCACCTCCAGGCTGAGGCGATAGCTGGTCGCAGTATAACACCAGTATGTGTGTAAATACATTTTTGGATACCCTCCTGCTTTCTATCAGCAGGATCCTTAAGGGCGGCCATCTCATGAGAGGGTAGAGCCCTTGTTCTTACAAGCGTGTGAGCGCCTTATCCCCCTTAGGGGGTGTTTCCCAACGCACCCTAACCTCTGGCGGGAAAGGGTATGCAGCCAATACTTTTTAAGAAATTATCAAGTGTTAACGGGGGGAAACCGACGCATCAACACACACCTCATTTTATTATTCAGATTAAGGAAAACTACTGGTAGTTTTTCACCCACCGAACATAATACCCCTTTTTGGTGGTACTCGTATTATCAGAAATGTATAAAAACATTTTCCATTGTATCAATCATGTAACGTGTGGCCCTACTGGAAATCACGGTTGTCTCTTCACCGTCGACACAGGAGTCAGTATCCGTGTCGGCATCTGTATCTGCCATCTGAGGTAACGGCCGCTTTAGAGCCCCTGACGGCCTATGAGACGTCTGGACAGGCACAAGCTGAGTAGCCGGCTGTCTCATGTCAACCACTGTTTTTATATAGAGCTGACACTGTCACGTAATTTTCAACAGTACATCCACTCAGGTGTCTACCCCCTAGGGGGTGACATCACTGTTACAGACACTCTGCTCCGTCTCTACATCATTTTTCTCCTCATATATGTCGACACAAACGTACCGACACACAGCACACACACAGGGAATGCTCTGATAGAGGACAGGACCCCACTAGCCCTTTGGGGAGACAGAGGGAGAGTATGCCAGCACACACCAGAGCGCTATATATATACAGGGATAACCTTATATAAGTGTTTTTCCCCTTATAGCTGCTGTATGTTTTAATACTGCGCCTAATTAGTGCCCCCCTCTCTTTTTTTAACCCTTTCTGTAGTGTAGTGACTGCAGGGGAGAGCCAGGGGAGCTTCCCTCCAACTGAGCTGTGAGGGAAAATGGCGCCAGTGTGCTGAGGAGATAGGCTCCGCCCCCTTTCCGGCGGCCTTATCTCCCGGTTTTTTGTATATTTTGGCAGGGGTTAAATGCATCCATATAGCCCAGGAGCTATATGTGATGTATTTTTTGCCATGTAAGGTATTTCTGTCGTGTTTTATTGCGTCTCAGGGCGCCCCCCCCAGCGCCCTGCACCCTCAGTGACCGGAGTATGAAGTGTGCTGAGAGCAATGGCGCACAGCTGCAGTGCTGTGCGCTACCTTATTGAAGACAGGAACGTCTTCTGCCACCGATTTTTCCGGACCTCTTCGCTCTTCTGGCTCTGTAAGGGGGCCGGCGGCGCGGCTCCGGGACCCATCCAGGCTGAACCTGTGATCGTCCCTCTGGAGCTAATGTCCAGTAGCCAAGAAGCCCAATCCACTCTGCACGCAGGTGAATTCGCTTCTTCTCCCCTTAGTCCCTCGATGCAGTGAGCCTGTTGCCAGCAGGTCTCACTGAAAATAACAAACCTAAACTAAAACTTTCACTAAGAAGCTCAGGAGAGCCCCTAGTGTGCACCCTTCTCGTCGGGCACAGAAATCTAACTGAGGCTTGGAGGAGGGTCATAGGGGGAGGAGCCAGTGCACACCAGCTAGTCCTAAAGCTTTCTTTAGATGTGCCCAGTCTCCTGCGGAGCCGCTATTCCCCATGGTCCTTACGGAGTCCCCAGCATCCACTTAGGACGTTAGAGAAAATAAGGATAAAGTGGACTACAGAAACTGATGCTCTAAACAAAGGAGAGAGATAGAGAGAGAAAAGCACAAGGGAAAGTGGGCAATCGGAACACCAGAGAGAGAGGAGAGATAGAAATGCCTGAAAAAGTAAAGGGGGTTGGGTATGGCATCCGGCGCTCGGGATTCCAGCAGTCACATGATACCTAATCCTAATCCTAACCCTCTGGGGGGGGTGGCGGATAGGGCTAACCCTCAGGGGGTGGCAGCTAGGACTAACCCCCCCCCCCCCACCTCCTAGTGCCTTCCCTAACACCCCCTCCCCCGGTCCTAACCCTCCCTCCAATACTCGCCTTCGGGATGTTGGCTGTCTGTGTGCCGGCACCAGTCTCCCAAGTGGTGTCAGGATTCCAACATCGGTCAAATGACCGCCGGTATACCGTCTGCCGGGATGGTAAATGTATCCTGAGGACAGGTAGTGAGTGTGGAGGGATAGGTGGTTCAGTAAAATGTAACAGCTCAAACTGCGATCATTCACTGATAAATTGATTTATAGCTCTCCCTTTTTAACCATTGCAGTCATAAAAGCAATGTTTTTTAAACTTTTAAATAAAGCTTGTTAGCATCCCCAGCACACTGTATATGCTGGGAGATGTAGTTCTCAATATGAAAACATTTAATTACTGTATGAACTCTAATTCCCCAACTGAAACCTCTCACAAACACACACTCCTAAATCTAGTACACACACACACACACACATTTCCCCAGTACTGACAACTCTCATCACTTCCACACACTGACAACTCCCTCCTGCTCCTCTCCCCACTGACACTGACAGCTCCCTCACAGTCACACACATCCTCCACCCCCCCCCACACACACTGATAGCACACATGCACAAATCCCCCCCTCCTCGACACTAACTGTCACGGACTGCTTGGGCAGCAGGGGGCAGGCTCTGACTTGAAGTGCTGAAATTCAACAGCTCTCTCGAACTTGCAAGGCATGGCTGTGCAGCTGTCTCCAGCCATCTCCTTGCCCACTGTGTAATTTGTGGCGTTCTCTGATGTTCCCCGCTCTGCCTCTACAACCGGCACATAATGTACAGCAGTGGTGACTCCTGAGTATGGGCCTGGAGAACTCCGCCTACCGGGGGGTAGGGATTAATAATTTCAAAGGGGCAGAGCTAGGAGTGAAGCAGTGGACAGCAGTTGAGGGGCGTTTCAAACTGTAACAGGGTTGGGACAATTTCAGAATCCTTCCCTCACCGTCTAATTGGTCAGTCCCACGCTGATTGCCATAGCGCCCTTTCGAGACTGCAGAACTCTATCCCTTAGCCACGGTTGGCACAGCTGGATGGTGCCCCTGGCAAGTGCCATCCTGGCCAAGGGGTAGATACGCCCCTGAGGGTCAGGGCCAGCAACAGAAATCTCGGGGCCCAGTACACTGATATCTCTGGGGCCCCCTCAACCCCCCCTTAACTTGGCAGAGGGATCTTTAAAAAAAAATGGAGCCTTTGACTCGGACCGTCAGTTAGGCCGGCAGGTGGTTTTCATACTGGGCTATCCAGCTCTTCGGTGGCGGTGGCAGGGACATTCAGAAAAGGGCCAGCACAGCAACATGCATAATAATGGCAATACAGTATGGACCACAGGGACTGGACAAAGTGATGGGGTAAAAGGAGGGGGGAGGATTTAGTTGGCCTGTTAATTGTTTTCCTTCTTAAATTGAGCAGTTGGTGGATACACTTTAAAAAGCAATATTGGCACTGTGGCCCCATTATTTCTGTTCTTAATACTTGGAGCCCTGAACAAGTGTCCCCTTTGTCCCCCCTGTCACCGGGCCTGTTCAGGCGTTACCTATGGAGAAGCTGCGACATGACATCCTAGGACACGATACTGCACCATGCATCACCATTATATTTCAGTGTGCCTTGTCAATATTTAAATCTTGTTCTGTGTGACGTGAGTTGTAAATGGTTGAAAATCTCTGTGCTACAGTATCGTCACCATGTAGTTATAACAACACCGCAAAACCACCAAAAGACGTGTTTTGGTAGAGGGACTGCTGGAGGGGCCCATTGGGGCCCCCAGTTTGCTACCCCACCCCAGTATACCTGTGCTGTAGCCAGTGGAAGGGGCACTATCTTCCCGGTGATCTCTTCGGGAAGATGGTGCCGCACATAGAAAGCAAAGACTCTGGCTGCACTCTCCTGCCCTCGCTCTAAGCAAGGTGATCGGGCCACAAAAGGACCCCTGTCGGACCCCGGCCTGTGGGCCACAAAAGGATGCATTGGGGGCGGCATGCGGCCCATGGGTTTGACACCCCTGCCCTAGAGTATCACAATTTGTTTCACGGCACCCCTAGGCCAAAGTTTTTTTTATTGAGAAATTCAGAAAAAAATATAAAATTAAGTAAATTGTGTTTATAGCATGTCATCCTCAGGTTCAGTTATGTTGTGAGGGAATGGTTTTGCCAATTTAATAAAGTATAAATAATTTTAATTGGTCCTGGACCACCAAACTATGCTACCAGTGCAAGAACCCCAGTTTGGAAACTACTGCCATAAAATAAACCTTTTTTGTTTTTTTTAAACTACATGTAATACACCTTAGATCTCAGTTCCTAAAAGGTTTTAAACCTTTGCATACAGTAAACTACACATATTTAAAAATCCTACACCGGGCACAAGTGCTCACGGGCCAATTTCATGGCAGTCTCGGATAGGAGGGCATTGTGGATTCACCAAGGGAATGCTGATGCTGACTCCAAGAAGAAAGGGAGTCTCTTCCCTATGAAGGTGAAGCCTTGTTTGGTGACGGCCTAGTTAATTTGATCTCGGCAGCTCCCGCAGGTAAGTCATCCTTCTTGCCCTATGTTCCCTCTCAACGGATGAAGACGCATCATTATCTGACGCAGTCATTTCGGCCCAATAGATATGCAAGAAGTTAAGATTCCCCTTTCTTTGCAGGTAGAGGAAGGAAAAGAGGGAAGAGGTCTGTAGCCTCTTCAAGATCGCAGGAGCAGAGATCGTCCTCTGCTTTTGCCAAATCCACTGCATGACGCTGGGGCTCTCTTGCAGGAGCCCGCACCAGTGGGGGGCACGTCTAAAACTCTTCAGTCAGTTCTGGATTCATTCGGACCTGGACTCGTGGGCTTTACAAATAGTGTCCCAAAGGTACAAACTGGGGTTTTAAGACGTTCCCCCTCACCGATTGTTCAAATCAGCCTTAGTCAGCAGGGAGAAGGTTTTTATTCAAGCCTCTTCGTGGTCCCGAAGCCGGACGGCTCAGTCAGACCAATCTTAAATCTGAAATCCCTTAATTTCTACCTAAAGAAATTCAATTTCAAGATGGAATCTCTCAGGGTAGTGATCTCCAGTCCGGGGGATAAAGGAGATTTCATGGTTTTGGTAGACATAAAGGATGCCTACTTATATGTTCCCATTTAGCCACTGCATCAAGCTACCTGAGGTTTGCAATTCAGGATTGTCATTACCAATTTCAGACGTTGCCGTTTGGTCTGTCCACGGCTCCGAGGATTTTCACCAGGGTGATGGCGGAAATGATGGTTCTCCTTCGCAAGCAAGGAGTCACAATTATCCCGTACTTGGATGATCTCCTGATAAAGGCGAGATCCAGGGACCAGTTGGTGCAAACATCTACTCTCCCTGACAGTTCTTCAACAACATGGTTGGCTCCTAAACTTGCCAAAATCGCAGTTGGTCCCAATGACGCGGTTGTTGTTTTTGGGAGTGATACTGGACACAGAAGAGGTTTTCTTCTAGTGGAAAGGCTCTGGAGATCCAGAGTCTGGTCAAACAAATTCTGAAACCAGCAAGAGTGTTAATCCATCAATGCATTCAGTTGCTGGGGAAGATGGTTGCGGCCTACGAGGCCATTCAGTTTGGCAGGTTCCATGCCAGAGTGTTCCAGTGGGACCTGTTGGACAAGTGGTCCGGATCCCACCTACACATGCACCGGAGGATAATCCTGTCTTCCAAGACCAGAATCTCACTCCATTGGTGGCTGCATAGTTCTCACCACCTAGAGGGGCGATGGTTCGGGATCCAGGACGGGATCCTAGGGACCACGGATGCAACCCTCTGAGGCTGGAGAGCAGTCACACAGGGGGAAAACATCCAAGGAAGATGGTCAAGTCTTCCTTGGATGTTTTCATCTCCACATAAATGTTCTGGAGTTAAGGGCCATTTAATAACTGCAGACACAGTACGCACTGGGACGGGTGCCCAGCATCCTCTACGGACTAAGAGAAAAGGATTTACCGGTAGGTATTAAAATCCTATTTTCTCTAACGTCCTAGAGGATGCTGGGGACTCCGTAAGGACCATGGGGATAGACGGGCTCCGCAGGAGACATGGGCACTTTAAGAAAGACTTTAGTTCTGGGTGTGCACTGGCTCCTCCCTCTATGCCCCTCCTCCAGACCTCAGTTTGATACTGTACCCAGTGGAGACTGGGTGCTTTTCAGGAGCTCTCCTGAGCTTTCTGACAGAAAGTATTTTGTTAGGTTTTTAATTTTCAGGGAGCACTGCTGGCAACAGACTCCCTCATCGAGGGACTGAGGGGAGAGAAGCAGCCCTACTCTCTGAGTTGCAAGGTCCTGCTTCTTAGGCTACTGGACACCATTAGCTCCAGTGGGATTGGTACTCAGGATCTCACCCTCGCCGTCCGTCCCAGAGCCGCGCCGCCGTCCCCCTCGCAGAGCCGGAAGATAGAAGCCGGGTGAGTATGAGAAGAAAAGAAGACTTCAGAGGCGGCAGAAGACTTCATGATCTTCACTGAGGTAACGCACAGCACTGCAGCTGTGCGCCTTTGCTCCCATACACCTCACATACACCGGTCACTGTAAGGGTGCAGGGCGCAGGGGGGGCGCCCTGGGCAGCAATATAAACCTCTTTCGCAAAAATATAACATATATACAGCTGGGCACTTTATATATGTATAAGCCCCCACCAATTTTACAGTTTAAGCGGGACAGAAGCCCGCCTCCGAGGGGGCGGGGCTTCTCCCTCAGCACTCACCAGCGCCATTTTTTCTCCACAGCACCGCTGAGAGGAAGCTCCCCGGACTCTACCCTGCTTATACCACGTTAGACAAGAGGGTTGAAAAGAGGGGGGGGGGGGGGCACATAATTCGCAAATTACATACAGCAGCACTACTGGGCAAACATTAAGTTACTGTTTTATTCCTGGGTTATATAGCGCTGGGGGGTGTGCTGGCATACTCTCTCTCTGTCTCTCCAAAGGGCCTTGTGGGGAAACTGTCTTCAGAAAAAGCATTCCCTGTGTGTGAAGTGTGTCGGTACACGTGTGTCGACATGTCTGAGGAAGAAGGCTATATTAGAGAGGAGCGGGAGCAAATGAATGTGGTGTCTCCGCCGACAGCTGATTGGATGGATATGTGGAATGTTTTAAATGCTAGTGTAAACTCATTGCACAAAAGATTAGACAAGGCAGAAGCTTTGGGACAGTCAGGGTTTCAACCCATGCCTGATCCTATGTTGCAGGGACTGTCAGGGTCTCATAAGCGCCCACTATCCCAGATTGTTGACACAGATACCGACACGGATTCTGACTCCAGTGTCGATTACGATGATGCAAAGTTACAGCCAAAATTGGCAAAATCCATTCGATTTATGATTATGGCAATAAAAGATGTTTTGCACATCACAGAGGAACCCCCTGTCGCTGACAAGAGGGTACATATGTACAAGGGAAAGAAGCCTGAGGTAACCTTTCCCCCCTCACACGAGCTGAACGAGTTATGTGAAAAAGCTTGGGAATCTCCAGATAAAAGACTGCAGATTTCCAAAAGGATTCTTATGGCGTATCCTTTCCCATCAACGGATAGGTTACGATGGGAATCCTCCCCTAGGGTGGACAAAGCATTAACACGCTTATCCAAGAAGATAGCCGTCCCGTCCCAGGATACGGCTACCCTCAAAGAGTGTGCTGACCGCAAACAGGAGATTACCCTGAAGTCCATTTATACACATTCAGGTACCTTACTCAGACCGGCAATTGCGTCGGCCTGGGTGTGTAGTGCTGTAGCGGCATGGACAAATACCTTATCTGAGGGGATGGATAGCCTAGACAAGGATACTATTTTATTGACCCTGGGGCATATAAGAGATGCTGTCCTATATATGTGTGTATGCAAACTACAGGTGGTGCTGCAGGGCCCACACCCTTTTACTTGTCTTGTAGAGCAGCTCTGAAGCTGTTACAGTGCCCAGCTGCTGCAAGAAATCAGCTTGAATGCTTCAGGGGCTTGGGCATGGCCAACATGAGCCCCACACCGAAGGAGGGTGGGGGTGTTTAATGCAAACTTGGGGTTATCCAAGCGCCGCAAAAGGCCGCCATGCCCTGCATGCCCCTTTTCTCTTTTCATATACAGATGAGGGTTCCAGCCAACTTTGGCCCACTGCTTGGATGACATCACCGTCTGCTGCAGACCTTCCCCCAGGAATGCTTGCAATAGTTGTTGCATATGGTTTAATGTCTGAGGGTGCTTCAGTATTAGGCAGCCTTCCGCCCTCCCATGTTCATCTGAAAAGATGTGGTCTCCCTGCAGTTGTTGTCCCCAGACGAGAGTTCCCTTGTGCTTCCTCAGTTAAATCTCCTTAACTTGACGGGGGTGTGCCCGAGCAGCCGCCCTCCCCAGCCCTATCCCAACACATACTTATCTTGCATATGAGATCTCTTGATCATGAAGATAGTTCTCACAGGTTGAGGTTCATCCTGGCCCCGCTCCCCGCTGGAGAGCGCTGATGGGGACAGCAGCGGGGCTTCAGCAGAAGGGTGAGTACGTGTGGCCAGAGACCTCCCTTCCCATGTGCAGGCCTGCAGAGTCTGCCGCGCAGGATGGTGCATGTGGCACTCTCCCTCCCAGGGGCTCTTCCAGATGTAGCTCCTCAGCAGTATTTTTCCCGGGCTGCGCGGCGCTCTCCCCGACTGGCATCCGCCCTGGAACACTGCCTTCCTCAACGCAACATCAGCAGGGGGCCCTGGCCTCATCACCATCCCAGGTCTTTCTCATGTATGTATCATGTATGTGTGTGTGATATATGTATGAATCATATATGTTTGTGATATATCTATCTATCTATCGTATGTGTGTGTATATATATGTATCTATCATGTATGTATGTATCTATCTTGTATGTATGTGTTCTATCTATCTATCTATCTATCTATCGTGTGTGTGATATATGTATGTATCTATCATGTATGTGTTATATGTATGTATCACACCTTCCTCTATACACATACATACATACATACATACATACATACATACACACACACACCTATATCTGTACGTACACTGACATACACACACCAACATCTATACATTAACACGCTGACCCCTAAACGTACACCAACGTACCCACACCTGCATCTATACCTACACATGCTGACACGTGGACGTACACCGGTTTACCCACATGTGAATCTATACATACATGTGCTGACACCTGGACATACACTGATGTACCCACACCTAACATCTATACATACACATGCTAACACCTGGACGTATACAGACGTACCCACATTTGCATCCATGCATATATAGATGTAGGTGTGTGTACGTCAGTGTACGTCCAGGTGTCAACGCGTGTATGTATAGATGCAGGTGTGGGTACGTCTGTGTATGTCCAGGTGTCAGAATGTGTATGTATAGATGCAGGTGTGGGAAGGTCAGTGTAGGTTCAGGTGTCAGCGCGTGTATGTATAGATGCAGGTGCTTGTATGTCCAGATGTCAGTGCATGTATGTATAGATGCAAGTGTGGGTACGTCGGTGTATGTCCATTTGTCAGCGCGTGTATATATATATATAGATGCAGGTGCTTGTATGTTGGTGTATGTCCAGGTGTCAGCATGTGTATGTATAGATGCAGGTGTGGGAATGTTGGTGTATGTCCAGGTGTCAGGGCGTGTATGTATGGATATTAGGTGTGGGTACATCAGTGTATGTCCAGGTGTTAGCGCATGTATGTATAGATGTGTATATATACACACACATACGATAGATAGATAGATAGATAGATAGATAGATATTATAAGGGCACGGTCGTGCCCTTATATTAAGGCTGAATCGAACAAACGGAATTCTCCCATAGGGAACTTCTGAGATGGGGGCATGGTGTTTGAGGGGCTACACCTCAAAACTGATTGGACGTACTGAGCTGAAATTTGGCATGGGCGTGTAGAATCGTCACCCGGTGCTGCATGCCAAATTTCAGGGCAAAATAATAAAAAATGAGGAATTGGGAGTAACCTAAAGTTCCAACTGTCAGTTTTTTTCTGTGACTTCCTTTGTGGCTTTTTGACACCGTTTTCCTATAGAGTGAATTAGATATTTTTTGGGAAGGCATAACTCCGGATAGAGGACGAATTAAGACTTGGGGTTTGTTTTACTAGATAGAGTATGCCCCAGTGTAGTGCCTTTTGGGGTTGTGGTTTTTCAGAAAGTTATAGGGTTTTTTTAATTAAGAGAAATATGCCCCATTATAGAGATAAGGCTTTTCAATTTGTTGCGGCTGCGCAGTGGCCGCCAGGAGAGCGAGAGTGAGTGAGGGAAGGGGTCTCGTGCAGGCTGAGGTTATAAAAGTAGCTGCTGGCAGTGGGAGGAGAGCCAGCGGTTCCTGGGTGTGTGCACCTGCGGTCCCTTACAGACTGCAGCGACCCATTAGGACTGTGGAGGAGAGGGGTAGCGGCATAGCAGCCGCAGGCTTACCGAAAGTGCTCACTACTGAGCAATATGGTCCCCTTACCCGAAGTGGGAGCCGCAGCGGGAGGAATAGCTGGAGTTGCGCCGCAGGAGAAAGTCAGAGGACATCCAGAAGAGACATCCGGTGCAGCGCTGACTCCTGACTGACAGCGCTTGCCTACTGAGCGGTGTGGTACCCCCACACCTGAAGCGGGTGCGGGAGCGGCAGCCGGAGAAGACAGCTGTGCTGCACGGAAGAAGTCAGGCAGCAGCAGCACCAGCGGGCTGAGGTGGGGAGGATCAGTATGGTCCCTTACGTGCGGCTCACATTCAGATCCATCCGGCTCCCTTCCCCTCCTCCCCTGCACCCTTAGCAGCCTGCCCCCACATCTCATTCACCCACCGCCGCAGACTCCTCCCCCACACGGTTATTATAATAAGGCCACCCCCCTACCCCCTTCCCTCCCTGCTGTGTGTCCAGCCACCCCCCCCCCCTCACCTGCTGTGTGTCCGGCCTACCCCCACCCCCCCTCACCTGCTGTGTGTCCAGCCCCCCCCTCACCTGCTGTGTGTCCAGCCCCCCCCCTCACCTGCTGTGTGTCCAGCCCCCCCCCCCCTCACCTGCTGTGTGTCCGGCCTACCCCCCCTCCCTGCTGTGTGTCCAGCCACCCCCCCCCTCACCTGCTGTGTGTCCGGCCTACCCCCCCTGCTGTGTGTCCAGCCCCCCCCCTCCCTGCTGTGTGTCCGGCCTACCCCCCCCTCCCTGCTGTTTGTCCGGCCTACCCCCACCCCTCCCTGCTGTGTGTCCAGACCCCCCACCTCACCTGCTGTGTGTCCAGCCACCCCCCCCTCACCTGCTGTGTGTCCGGCCTACCCCCCCCTCCCTGCTGTTTGTCCGGCCACCCTCCCCTCCCCTGCTGTGTGTCCGCGGCGGCCTACCCCCCCCCCTCCCTGCTGTGTGTCCGGCCTACCCCCCCTCACCTGCTGTGTGTACAGCCCCCCCCCCCCTCACCTGCTGTGTGTCCAGCCCCCCCCCCCTCCTCCCCTGCTGTGTGTCCGGCCTACCCCTCCCCCCTCCCTGCTGTTTGTCCGGCCACCCTCCCCTCCCCTGCTGTGTGTCTGGCCACCCTCCCCTCCCCTGCTGTGTGTCCGGCCACCCTCCCCTCCCCTGCTGTGTGTCCGGCCTACCCCCCCCTCCCCTGCTGCGTGTCCAGCCCCCCCCCTCACCTGCTGCGTGTCCAGCCCCCCCCCCTCACCTGCTGTGTGTCCAGCCCCCCCATCACCTGCTGTGTGTCCAGCCCCCCCCCCTCACCTGCTGTGTGTCCAGCCCCCCCCCCCTCACCTGCTGTGTGTCCAGCCCCCCCCCTCACCTGCTGTGTGTCCAGCCCCCCCCCCCTCACCTGCTGTGTGTCCAGCCCCCCCCCCTCACCTGCTGTGTGTCCAGCCCCCCCCCCCTCACCTGCTGTGTGTCCAGCCCCCCCCCCTCACCTGCTGTGTGTCCAGCCCCCCCCCCTCACCTGCTGTGTGTCCAGCCCCCCCTCACCTGCTGTGTGTCCAGCCACCCCCCCTCCCCTGCTGTGTGTCCGGCCTACCCCCCCCCTCCCTGCTGTTTTTCCGGCCACCCTCCCCTCCCCTGCTGTGTGTCCTGCCTACCCCCCCTCCCTGCTGTGTGTCCAGCCACCCCCCCCCTCACCTGCTGTGTGTCCGGCCTACCCTCCCCTCCCCTGCTGTTTGTCTGGCCACCATCCCCTCCCCTCCCCTGCTGTGTGTTCGGCAACTCCCCCCTCTTCCTGCTGTGTTCGGCCACCCCCTACCCCCTCCCCTCCCTGCCGTGTGTCCGGTCACCCTCCCCTCTCTGCTGTGTGTCCGGCCACCCCCCCCAGACACGCAGCACCTGACACACACAGACATGCAACGCCTGACACGCATACGCATATGCAGCGCCTGACACACACGCACACACACAGCACCTGACACACACACACACACACAGCACCTGACACACACGCACACACACAGCACCTGACACACACACACACAGCACCTGACACTCACACGGACCTGACACACGCGCACACACACTCACACGCAGCACCTGACACACAAGCAGCACCTGACACACGCACACACAGACGCAGCACCTGACAGTCACACGGACCTGACACACACGCACACACTCACAAGCGGCGCCTGACGCACATAGACATGCGGCGCCTGACGCACACGCGGCGCCTGACGCACACGCGGCGCCTGACGCACACGCGGCGCCAGACAGACACGCGGCGCCTGACAGACACGCGGCGCCTGACAGACACGCGGAGCCTGACAGACACGCGCGGCGCCTGACACACACGCACAGGCAGCGCCTGGCACACACGCACAGGCAGCGCCTGGCACACACGCACAGGCAGCGCCTGACACACACGCAGCGCCTGACACACACAGACACGCAGCGCCTGACACACACAGACACGCAGCGCCTGACACACACAGACACGCAGCGCCTGACGCACAGGCAGCGCCTGACACACACGCACACGCACAGGCAGCGCCTGACACACGCAGCGCCTGACACACACACGCACCTGACACTCACATGCTCCTGACACACGCAGCACCTGACATACTCACACGCAGCACCTGACACACACGCAGACACGCAGCATCTGACACACACACACGCAGCACCTGACACACACACGCAGCACCTGACACACAAACACGCAGACACGCAGCGCCTGACACACACGCAGACACGCAGCGCCTGACACACACGCAGACACGCAGCGCCTGACACACACACACACACGCAGCGCCTGACACACACGCAGCGCCTGACACACACGCAGCGCCTGACACACACGCAGCGCCTGACACACACGCAGACACGCAGCGCCTGACACACACGCAGACACGCAGCGCCTGACACACACGCAGACACGCAGCGCCTGACACACACGCAGCGCCTGACACACACGCAGACACGCAGCGCCTGACAGACACGCAGCGCCTGACACACACGCAGACACGCAGCGCCTGACAGACACGCAGCGCCTGACACACACGCAGACACGCAGCGCCTGACACACACGCAGACACGCAGCGCCTGACACACACGCAGACACGCAGCGCCTGACACACACGCAGCGCCTGACACACACGCAGACACGCAGCGCCTGACACACACGCAGACACGCAGCGCCTGACACACACGCAGACACGCAGCACCTGACACACACGCAGACACGCAGCACCTGACAGACACGCGCACACACACACACACACACACAGCACCTGACACAGATATGCAGCGCCTGACACACACACGCAGACATACTGCGCCTGACACACACACACGCAGACATGCAGCACCTGACACACACATGCAGCACCTGACAGACACACACACACACACACAGACATGCAGCACCTGACACACCCACACACACCCACACACACAGACATGCATCACCTGACACACCCACACACATATACAGACATGCAGCACCTGACACACACACACACACACACACACACACACACAGACATGCAGCGCCTGACACACACACATACAGACATGCAGCACCTGACACACACACACACACATACAAACATGCAGCACCTGACACACACACACACACACACACACGCAGCACCTGACACACATATATACATGTGACATTTAACGCACACACGCACAGCACCTGACACACAATCATATACACTCAGAGCACCTAACACACACATACACTCGCAGCACCTCACACACAATCGTATACACACGCAGCACCTGCCACTCACACATATATACACATGCAGCACCTGCCACTCCCACATACATGAACAGCACCTGACACACACATACACGCGCAGCACCTGACAGTCACACACATACAGATGCGACAGCTGACACAAACACATACACGCTCAACACCTGACACCCACGTGGCAGCTGACGCATACAAATGCAGCACCTGAAATACACACATATACACGTGCAGCACCTGAGACACACACATACACGTACAGCACCTGAGACACACACACACACACACACATGTATGTACACGCGCGGCTCCAGGCACACACATACGTACGTACACACGCGGCACTTGACACACACACGTACACGCGCGGCACCTGACACACACACGTACGTACGTACTTACGTACGTACGTACATGTGTGGCACCTGACACACACACGTATGCACACGTGTGGCTCCTGACACACACGCGCGTTGCTCCTGACACACACACATGTACGTACACGCTCGGCTCCTGACACACACACGTATGTATACGCGCGGCACCTGAAACCTACACGTATGTACGTATACGCGCGGCTCCTGACACCCTCACGCATGTACACGCGTGGCTCCTGGCACACACACACACACGTACACGCGCGGCACCTGACACATACACGCGTGTACGTACACACATGCACAGCACCTGACATACACACATGTAGATACGCGCCACCTGACACACACACACACACACGTACACGCACGACACCTGACACACATGTACGTACGTACGTACGTACGTACGTACACGGCACCTGACACACACGTACATACTAGTGATGAGTGGGTTCGGTTCGTCGGAATCCGGACCCTCCGAACTTCACCCATTTTACATGGGTCCGAGGCAGTTTCGAACCTTCCCGCCTTGCTCGGCTAACCCGAGCGCGCCCGAACGTCATCATCCCGCTGTCGGATTCCCGCGAGATTCGGATGTCTGCATTCGTGGAAAGGGGTCCCATGTGTAAACATGGGACCCCTTTCAGTCCGTCTGGTCCGGGTGTTCGGTTTGTTGTTTTGCCAAGTACGTGGATTTAATCTGGAACCTGGATCAGGTGAGTATAATTATCTTTTATTTTCAGGTACCCGTGGATTCTACTTGGAGAAGAGGACCGACTGCTTCGTGTCAACATAGGTAAGTATGTGTGTGTCGGCAGGTGTGAAATAAAGTTATACTTTCACGGTGTCTGTGTCCTGTTTTTATTTGGGTATTTTTTCCCCAGTAGAACTACAGGTACCAGCGGGCCCGTTTTTCTCCCGCATGCTGGTACTTGTGGTTCTCAAAGTACCAGATTGCGGGGGAGGCTTGCTGGGACTTGTAGTACTACTGGAAAAAACAATATTCTTTCAATTTTCTCAAGGCTATCAGCCTCCCATCCGCAGCCCTTGGATGGGGGGACAGCCTCGGGCTTCACCCCTGGCCCTTGGGTGGCTGGGGGGGGGGGACCCCTTGATTGAAGGGGTCCCCACTCCCACAGGGTACCCCGGCCAGGGGTGACTAGTTGGATATTTAATGCCACGGCCGCAGGGCACTGTATAAAAGTGACCCCCGGCTGTGGCATTATCTGTCCAGCTAGTGGAGCCCGATGCTGGTGTAAAAATAATGGGGGACCCTACTCTTTTTGTCCCCCGTATTTTTTGCACCAGCACCAGGCGCAGAGCCCGGAGCTGGTTTTAAAAATACGGGGGATCCCCTGTCCGTTTTTCCCCCGGATTTTTAGAACCAGGACCGGCTCGAAGAGCCCGAGGCTGGTTATGCTTTGGAGGGGGGACCCCACGCAATTTTTCTTTTCCGGGTTTTTCACATTCCATTTAAAAAAAAAATAATAATAATCTTTTAAAAAATATATAAATAATACTTGTGCCTCCAAAAAAGACAAACCAAGTACCTAATCCCTTCTAATATAAATAGATATGCTATTACCCCCAAAAAAACATGTTTTAAATTTTTTTTATTAGATTCCGCCTGCAAAGTGTGGCGGATTGAAAATGACGAATTTACTGTTTAAAAGCACTGTTGTCGAATTTACAAACTTCAATTGAATATACTTTTGTTGAATTGCCGCATTTGTACCATTGCAGAAAAGTCGAATTTGTCAAATGTCGAATTTTAAAAAGTCGAATTTTGAAAGGATGCAAGAATAGGCCCCGCCCCCTTCTTCACATCAGCCGTCCCCGCCGTCCCCTTCTACCCCTGTACCTTGCTCTCTCCTGTCTGTGCTCTCTCCCGTCTGTAGGACTAGGCCCCGCCCCCTTCTTACCCTCCAGTGACTGCTCTCTCCTGACAAGTGGACCAGGCCTGCCCCCTACACACTGCTGGTGTCTTCATTGTTACTTGGTCTGGAGCTCCGTTGGGGAGAGAACTCACGTGAGCTCATTAAGAATGAGGAACTGGGATGTTTTAATTTTATTGTGAGTAGTGTAGTGTGGTGATGTAGTATGTTGTATGGGGGGTATAGTGTAACTATGAAGTGCAGCATATGGGAGGGCTATAGCATAGTGATGTAGTGTGGCATATGGGGGGTGGTAGCGCATAGGCGTGCGTACAGGGGGTGCCTGGTGCGCACAGGCACTCCCTAATGTCCAGCACCGCTGCACGCCACGCTTGCTGTGGCACAGTGATCGCTGAGTGTGTGATCGGTGGAGCCTAGCCTGTAGCTCATTTCCGTACCTCCCACCACCGCTGCGCCCGCCCCCCCTCTGCCTGCTGCTAATACTATGCTGAGTGCATTCGTCGGCGGCCTCACTGGGGGGACTGGTGTCACCTTGCAATGTGACGTGGTGATGTCCGCCTATGCTCTCCTCCCACCCACCCGTGCTTTCCTCCCGCTGCGGTCTCTCAGTCCTAGTTTGCCGCGGCTGCCACACCACTGGCAGTGTTCCTCTAGGGGGGACTGGGAGCCGCCGGCAGACACATTCTGCTGAGACTTACTTGTCAGTGCGGGTTCCGGATGGCAGGCGGCGGGTGGGAGGGCAGACGGGGAGCAGGTGTCACAAGGAGTGTGTGGGTAACTAATTCACAATACTTCCGCTCAACGTGGCACTGCTGGTCCTTCATCTCCCATGTCTCTTCACCAGGTGGCGGGCGGCCCGGAAATTAAGTGATGTGTTGTGCAGCAGTCAGTGTGAAGTGACTGTGAGTAACACTGATGGTGCTGATGATGCTGCTGCAGAATCGGGAAGCAATTAATTCATAAATATAATGTACTCTATCAGTGTATTATACATACATAAACATGTACATACGTGTATTTGTGTATACATGTATATACATGTGTGTGTGTGTGCATATATATATATATATACAGCCAGTTCCCAGGAACAAAAGTCCTCCCCCGCTTCCGCTAAGTCCAAAGCATGACGCTGGGGCTCCACTGGTGGAGCCAGGTGCGGTGGGGGCCCGTCTCAAGTGCTTCAGCAATCAGTGGGCTTGCTCACAGGTGGATCCCTGGATTCTACAAGTAGTGTCTCAGGGATTCAAGCTGGAATTCGAGACGTCTCCCCCTCGCCGTTTCCTAAAATCTGCCTTGCCAACATCTCCCTTGGACAGGGAGGCTGTGATAGAGGCAAATTCACAAGCTGTATTTGCAGCAGGTGATAGTCAAGGTACCCCTCCTTCAACAAGGAAGGGGTTACTATTCCACAATGTTTGTGGTACCGAAACCGGACGGTTCGGTGAGACCCATTTTAAATTTTAAATCTTTGAACACGTATATAAAACGGTTCAAGTTCAAGATGGAATCGCTCAGGGCGGTTATCTCAAGCCTGGAGGAAGGGGATTACATGGTATCACTGGACATCAAGGATGCTTACCTGCATGTCCCCATTTACTCTCCTCACCAGGAGTACATCAGATTTGTGGTACAGGACTGTCATTACCAATTCCAGACGCTGCCGTTTGGTCTGTCCACGGCACCGAGGGTGTTTACCAAGGTAATGGCCGAGATGATGATACTCCTGCGAAAAAAGGGAGTTATAATTATCCCGTACTTGGACGATCTCCTGATAAAGGCGAGGTCCAAGGAACAGTTGTTGATCGGAGTAGCACTTGCTCGGCAGGTGCTACAACAGCACGGCTGGATCCTGAATATTCCAAAGTCGCAGCTGGTTCCTGCAACACGTCTATTGTTCCTGGGGATGGTTCTGGACACAGAACAGAAAAGGGTGTTTCTCCCGGAGGAGAAGGACAAGGAGTTGTCATCGCTAGTCAGAGACCTCCTAAGACCAAAACAGGTGTCGGTGCACCACTGCACGCGAGTCCTGGGAAAGATGGTAGCTTCTTACGAAGCAATTCCGTTCGGAAGGTTCCATGCACGGATCTTTCAGTGGGATCTGTTGGACAAGTGGTCCGGATCGCATCTTCAGATGCATCAGAGGATAACCCTGTCTGCAAGGACCAGGGTGTCTCTACTGTGGTGGCTGCAGAGTGCTCATCTTCTGGAGGGCCGCAGATTCGGCATACAGGACTGGGTCCTGGTAACCACGGACGCCAGCCTTCGAGGCTGGGGAGCAGTCACACAGGGAAGAAATTTCCAGGGACTATGGTCAAGCCAGGAAATGTCCCTACACATAAATATTCTGGAACTAAGAGCTATTTACAATGCCCTAAGTCAGGCAAGACCCCTGCTTCAAAGTCAGCCAGTACTGATTCAGTCAGACAACATCACGGCGGTCGCCCATGTAAACCGACAAGGCGGGACGAGAAGCAGGATGGCGATGGCAGAAGCCACGAAGATTCTCCGATGGGCGGAAAATCACGTGTTAGCACTGTCGGCAGTGTTTATTCCAGGAGTGGACAACTGGGAAGCAGACTTCCTCAGCAGATACGACCTCCACCCGGGAGAGTGGGGACTTCATCCAGAAGTCTTCCGGCTGATTACAAACCGATGGGAATGGCCACAGGTGGACATGATGGCGTCCCGCCTCAACAAAAAGCTAGAAAACTATTGCGCCAGGTCAAGGGACCCTCAGGCGATAGCGTTGGACGCTCTAGTGACACCGTGGGTGTACCGGTCGGTTTATGTGTTTCCTCCTCTTCCTCTCATACCAAGGGTGCTGAGGATAATAAGAAGGAGAAGAGTAAGAACTATACTCATTATTCCGGATTGGCCAAGAAGAGCTTGGTACCCAGAACTTCAAGAAATGATCTCGGAGGACCCATGGCCTCTACCGCTCAGACAAGACCTGCTGCAGCAGGGGCCTTGTCTGTTCCAAGACTTACCGCGGCTGCGTTTGACGGCATGGCTGTTGAACACCGGATCCTGAAGGAAAAGGTTATTCCGGAGGAAGTCATTCCTACGCTGATCAAAGCCAGGAAGGACGTGACCGCAAAACATTATCACCACATATGGCGAAAATATGTTGCTTGGTGTGAGGACAGGAAGGCCCCAACGGAGGAATTTCAACTGGGTCGATTCCTGCACTTCCTACAGTCAGGGGTGAATATGGGCCTCAAATTGGGGTCCATTAAGGTCCAGATTTCGGCTCTGTCGATTTTCTTCCAAAAAGAACTGGCTTCCCTGCCGGAAGTTCTGCAGCTTGTCACTAAAAAACATTGTTGCAATTTTAGCTGGGAGCTGCAATAATTACTCTAATACATAACACAGCCAACACTTCTATATTCACACAATATACTGCATGGTGAATATAGAAGTGGTGCTTGCTAAACAGCACCTCCTACTGCATTCCACATCACCGCTGGTCACACTCATATCAGGCCCATAATGCTGTCTACTATGCCATAGTGGTGCTTACTATATAACACCAGGTGCTGTGCAGTGGTCAAAACACACTAACTGGTCCCATGCTGTTGTTGAACTAAAGGCCTATACACACGATGAGATTCGGTCTATGCTAATAGGTTTAAAAAGGTTACATAAAAGCTACTTTATGTATTTATTCATTAAAATTTTTAAGTTGTATTTTACAACCATACAATGATATGATATATAATGTATCGTATAATCATTACATAATGTTGATGGCATTGAATTGTCTCTGCCTTGACTAGTGGCAGCAGCTTCAGCACTAGGTGGAAGTGGATCTTGATCTTTCCCTATTTTACCCTCCACCTTTTTGTTCTCCATTTTTTAATGTGTGGAATTATATGCCAGTAATATATCTGGAATTAGACGGTGGTAATGTCTGGAATTAGATACCACTAGATAGATACCAGATATCACTGTGACTGGAATGATGACATATGCACAGTGACAGGACACTACCACAGCACCCTACAGCAGCCATATGCGGCACAAGACACTGGAGTATTAGTAATGTACTGTAGTATACTGAGCACCACAAGACAATGAGCAGTGATACGGAGCACTGATGAGATTACTAGAACTGACACTGAGCAGCCAGATGCAGCACTGGACTATTAGTAATGTTCTGTAGTATACTGAGCACCACAATGCAGCACAAGACAATGAGCAGTGATACTGAGCACTGATGAGGATACTAGAGATGAGCGGGTTCGGTTTCTCTGAATCCGAACCCGCACGAACTTCATGTTTTTTTCACGGGTCCGAGCAGACTCGGATCCTCCCGCCTTGCTCGGTTAACCCGAGCGCGCCCGAACGTCATCATGACGCTGTCGGATTCTCGCGAGACTCGGATTCTATATAAGGAGCCGCGCGCCGCCGCCATTTTCACACGTGCATTGAGATTGATAGGGAGAGGACGTGGCTGGCGTCCTCTCCATTTAGATTAGGGTTGAGAGAGAGAGAGAGAGAGATTGACCTGAGGCTGTGATACTGTAGAAGAGAGTGCAGAGTTTAGTGACTGACGACCACAGTGACCACCAGACAGTGCAGTTGTTTGTTTTATTTAATATATCCGTTCTCTGCCTGAAAAAAACGATACACACAGTGACTCAGTCACATACCATATCTGTGTGCACTGCTCAGCCCAGTGTGCTGCATCAATGTATATATATATCTGACTGTGCTCAGCTCACACAGCTTATAATTGTGGGGGAGACTGGGGAGCACTGCAGTGCCAGTTATAGGTTATAGCAGGAGCCAGGAGTACATAATATTACAGGTTGAGTATCCCATATCCAAATATTCCGAAATACGGAATATTCTGAATTACGGACTTTTTTGAGTGAGAGTGAGATAGTGAAACCTTTGTTTTTTGATTGCTCAATGTACACAATCTTTGTTTAATACACAAACTTATTAAAAATATTGTATTGTATGACCTTCAGGCTGTGTGTATAAGGTGTATATGAAACATAAATGAATTGTGTGAATGTAGACACACTTTGTTTAATACACAAAGTTATTAAAAATATTGTATTAAATCACCTTCAGGCTGCGTGTATAAGGTGTATATGAAACATAAATGCATTCTGTGCTTAGATTTAGGTCCCATCACCATGATGTCTCATTATGGTATGCAATTATTCCAAAATACGGAAAAATCCGATATCCAAAATACCTCTGGTCCCAAGCATTTTGGATAAGGGATACTCAACCTGTATATTAAAATTAAACAGTGCACACTTTTGCTGCAGGAGTGCCACTGCCAGTGTGACTAGTGACCAGTGACCTGACCACCAGTATATATAATATTAGTAGTATACTATCTCTTTATCAACCAGTCTATATTAGCAGCAGACACAGTACAGTGCGGTAGTTCACGGCTGTGGCTACCTCTGTGTCGGCACTCGGCAGCCCGTCCATAATTGTATATACCACCTAACCGTGGTTTTTTTTTCTTTCTTTATAGTCATACTAGTTACGAGTATACTATCTCTTTATCAACCAGTCTATATTAGCAGCAGACACAGTACAGTGCGGTAGTTCACGGCTGTGGCTACCTCTGTGTCGGCACTCGGCAGCCCGTCCATAATTGTATATACCACCTAACCGTGGTTTTTTTTTCTTTCTTTATACATACATACTAGTTACGAGTATACTATCTCTTTATCAACCAGTCTATATTAGCAGCAGACACAGTACAGTGCGGTAGTTCACGGCTGTGGCTACCTCTGTGTCGGCACTCGGCAGCCCGTCCATAATTGTATATACCACCTAACCGTGGTTTTTCTTTCTTTCTTTATACATACATACTAGTTACGAGTATACTATCTCTTTATCAACCAGTCTATATATTAGCAGCAGACACAGTACAGTGCGGTAGTTCACGGCTGTGGCTACCTCTGTGTCGGCACTCGGCAGCCCGTCCATAATTGTATATACCACCTAACCGTGGTTTTTTTTTCTTTCTTTATACATACATACTAGTTACGAGTATACTATCTCTTTATCAACCAGTCTATATATTAGCAGCAGACACAGTACAGTGCGGTAGTTCACGGCTGTGGCTACCTCTGTGTCGGCACTCGGCAGCCCATCCATAATTGTATATACCACCTAACCGTGGTTTTTTTTTCTTTCTTTATACATACATACTAGTTACGAGTATACTATCTCTTTATCAACCAGTCTATATTAGCAGCAGACACAGTACAGTGCGGTAGTTCACGGCTGTGACTACCTCTGTGTCGGCACTCGACAGCCCGTCCATAATTGTATATACCACCTAACCGTGGTTTTTTTTTCTTTCTTTATACATACATGCTAGTTACGAGTATACTATCTCTTTATCAACCAGTCTATATATTAGCAGCAGACACAGTACAGTGCGGTAGTTCACGGCTGTGGCTACCTCTGTGTCGGCACTCGGCAGCCCGTCCATAATTGTATATACCACCTAACCGTGGTTTTTTTTTCTTTCTTTATACATACATACTAGTTACGAGTATACTATCTCTTTATCAACCAGTCTATATATTAGCAGCAGACACAGTACAGTGCGGTAGTTCACGGCTGTGGCTACCTCTGTGTCGGCACTCGGCAGCCCGTCCATAATTGTATATACCACCTAACCGTGGTTTTTTTTTCTTTCTTTATACATACATACTAGTTACGAGTATACTATCTCTTTATCAACCAGTCTATATATTAGCAGCAGACACAGTACAGTGCGGTAGTTCACGGCTGTGGCTACCTCTGTGTCGGCACTCGGCAGCCCGTCCATAATTGTATACTAGTATCCAATCCATCCATCTCCATTGTTTACCTGAGGTGCCTTTTAGTTGTGCCTATTAAAATATGGAGAACAAAAATGTTGAGGTTCCAAAATTAGGGAAAGATCAAGATCCACTTCCACCTCGTGCTGAAGCTGCTGCCACTAGTCATGGCCGAGACGATGAAATGCCAGCAACGTCGTCTGCCAAGGCCGATGCCCAATGTCATAGTACAGAGCATGTCAAATCCAAAACACCAAATATCAGTAAAAAAAGGACTCCAAAACCTAAAATAAAATTGTCGGAGGAGAAGCGTAAACTTGCCAATATGCCATTTACCACACGGAGTGGCAAGGAACGGCTGAGGCCCTGGTCTATGTTCATGGCTAGTGGTTCAGCTTCACATGAGGATGGAAGCACTCAGCCTCTCGCTAGAAAAATGAAAAGACTCAAGCTGGCAAAAGCAGCACAGCAAAGAACTGTGCATTCTTCGAAATCCCAAATCCACAAGGAGAGTCCAATTGTGTCGGTTGCGATGCCTGACCTTCCCAACACTGGACGTGAAGAGCATGCGCCTTCCACCATTTGCACGCCCCCTGCAAGTGCTGGAAGGAGCACCCGCAGTCCAGTTCCTGATAGTCAGATTGAAGATGTCAGTGTTGAAGTACACCAGGATGAGGAGGATATGGGTGTTGCTGGCGCTGGGGAGGAAATTGACCAGGAGGATTCTGATGGTGAGGTGGTTTGTTTAAGTCAGGCACCCGGGGAGACACCTGGCCGTTGACATGCCAGGTGAAAATACCAAAAAAATCAGCTCTTCGGTGTGGAGGTATTTCACCAGAAATGCGGACAACAGGTGTCAAGCCGTGTGTTCCCTTTGTCAAGCTGTAATAAGTAGGGGTAAGGACGTTAACCACCTCGGAACATCCTCCCTTATACGTCACCTGCAGCGCATTCATAATAAGTCAGTGACAAGTTCAAAAACTTTGGGTGACAGCGGAAGCAGTCCACTGACCAGTAAATCCCTTCCTCTTGTAACCAAGCTCACGCAAACCACCCCACCAACTCCCTCAGTGTCAATTTCCTCCTTCCCCAGGAATGCCAATAGTCCTGCAGGCCATGTCACTGGCAATTCTGACGAGTCCTCTCCTGCCTGGGATTCCTCCGATGCATCCTTGCGTGTAACGCCTACTGCTGCTGGCGCTGCTGTTGTTGCCGCTGGGAGTCGATGGTCATCCCAGAGGGGAAGTCGTAAGCCCACTTGTACTACTTCCAGTAAGCAATTGACTGTTCAACAGTCCTTTGCGAGGAAGATGAAATATCACAGCAGTCATCCTACTGCAAAGCGGATAACTGAGTCCTTGACAACTATGTTGGTGTTAGACGTGCGTCCGGTATCCGCCGTTAGTTCACAGGGAACTAGACAATTTATTGAGGCAGTGTGCCCCCGTTACCAAATACCATCTAGGTTCCACTTCTCTAGGCAGGCGATACAGAGAATGTACACGGACGTCAGAAAAAGACTCACCAGTGTCCTAAAAAATGCAGTTGTACCCAATGTCCACTTAACCACGGACATGTGGACAAGTGGAGCAGGGCAGGGTCAGGACTATATGACTGTGACAGCCCACTGGGTAGATGTATGGACTCCCGCCGCAAGAACAGCAGCGGCGGCACCAGTAGCAGCATCTCGCAAACGCCAACTCTTTCCTAGGCAGGCTACGCTTTGTATCACCGCTTTCCAGAATACGCACACAGCTGAAAACCTCTTACGGCAACTGAGGAAGATCATCGCGGAATGGCTTACCCCAATTGGACTCTCCTGTGGATTTGTGGCATCGGACAACGCCAGCAATATTGTGTGTGCATTAAATATGGGCAAATTCCAGCACGTCCCATGTTTTGCACATACCTTGAATTTGGTGGTGCAGAATTTTTTTAAAAACGACAGGGGCGTGCAAGAGATGCTGTCGGTGGCCAGAAAAATTGCGGGACACTTTCGGCGTACAGGCACCACGTACAGAAGACTGGAGCACCACCAAAAACTACTGAACCTGCCCTGCCATCATCTGAAGCAAGAAGTGGTAACGAGGTGGAATTCAACCCTCTATATGCTTCAGAGGTTGGAGGAGCAGCAAAAGGCCATTCAAGCCTATACAATTGAGCACGATATAGTAGGTGGAATGCACCTGTCTCAAGTGCAGTGGAGAATGATTTCAACGTTGTGCAAGGTTCTGATGCCCTTTGAACTTGCCACACGTGAAGTCAGTTCAGACACTGCCAGCCTGAGTCAGGTCATTCCCCTCATCAGGCTTTTGCAGAAGAAGCTGGAGGCATTGAAGAAGGAGCTAAAAGGGAGCGATTCCGCTAGGCATGTGGGACTTGTGGATGCAGCCCTTAATTCGCTTAACAAGGATTCACGGGTGGTCAATCTGTTGAAATCAGAGCACTACATTTTGGCCACCGTGCTCGATCCTAGATTTAAAGCCTACCTTGGATCTCTCTTTCCGGCAGACACAGGTCTGCTGGGGTTGAAAGACCTGCTGGTGACAAAATTGTCAAGTCAAGCGGAACGCGACCTGTCAACATCTCCTCCTTCACATTCTCCCGCAACTGGGGGTGCGAGGAAAAGGCTCAGAATTCCGAGCCCACCCGCTGGCGGTGATGCAGGGCAGTCTGGAGCGACTGCTGATGCTGACATCTGGTCCGGACTGAAGGACCTGACAACGATTACGGACATGTCGTCTACTGTCACTGCATATGATTCTCTCAACATTGATAGAATGGTGGAGGATTATATGAGTGACCGCATCCAAGTAGGCACGTCACACAGTCCGTACTTATACTGGCAGGAAAAAGAGGCAATTTGGAGGCCCTTGCACAAACTGGCTTTATTCTACCTAAGTTGCCCTCCCACAAGTGTGTACTCCGAAAGAGTGTTTAGTGCCGCCGCTCACCTTGTCAGCAATCGGCGTACGAGGTTACATCCAGAAAATGTGGAGAAGATGATGTTCATTAAAATGAATTATAATCAATTCCTCCGCGGAGACATTGACCAGCAGCAATTGCCTCCACAAAGTACACAGGGAGCTGAGATGGTGGATTCCAGTGGGGACGAATTGATAATCTGTGAGGAGGGGGATGTACACGGTGATATATCGGAGGGTGAAGATGAGGTGGACATCTTGCCTCTGTAGAGCCAGTTTGTGCAAGGAGAGATTAATTGCTTCTTTTTTGGGGGGGGTCCAAACCAACCCGTCATATCAGTCACAGTCGTGTGGCAGACCCTGTCACTGAAATGATGGGTTGGTTAAAGTGTGCATGTCCTGTTTTGTTTATACAACATAAGGGTGGGTGGGAGGGCCCAAGGACAATTCCATCTTGCACCTCTTTTTTCTTTTCTTTTTCTTTGCATCATGTGCTGATTGGGGAGGGTTTTTTGGAAGGGACATCCTGCGTGACACTGCAGTGCCACTCCTAGATGGGCCCGGTGTTTGTGTCGGCCACTAGGGTCGCTAATCTTACTCACACAGTCAGCTACCTCATTGCGCCTCTTTTTTTCTTTGCGTCATGTGCTGTTTGGGGAGGGTTTTTTGGAAGGGACATCCTGCGTGACACTGCAGTGCCACTCCTAGATGGGCCCGGTGTTTGTGTCGGCCACTAGGGTCGCTAATCTTACTCACACAGCTACCTCATTGCGCCTCTTTTTTTCTTTGCGTCATGTGCTGTTTGGGGAGGGTTTTTTGGAAGGGACATCCTGCGTGACACTGCAGTGCCACTCCTAGATGGGCCCGGTGTTTGTGTCGGCCACTAGGGTCGCTTATCTTACTCACACAGCGACCTCGGTGCAAATTTTAGGACTAAAAATAATATTGTGAGGTGTGAGGTATTCAGAATAGACTGAAAATGAGTGTAAATTATGGTTTTTGAGGTTAATAATACTTTGGGATCAAAATGACCCCCAAATTCTATGATTTAAGCTGTTTTTTAGTGTTTTTTGAAAAAAACACCCGAATCCAAAACACACCCGAATCCGACAAAAAAAATTCGGTGAGGTTTTGCCAAAACGCGTTCGAACCCAAAACACGGCCGCGGAACCGAACCCAAAACCAAAACACAAAACCCGAAAAATTTCAGGCGCTCATCTCTAGTCTGTATACGTCCAGGTGTTAGCATGTGTATGTATAGATGTTAGGTGTGGGTACATCAGTGTATGTCCAGGTGTCAGCACATGTATGTATAGATTCACATGTGGGTAAGCCGGTGTACGTCCACGTGTCAGCATGTGTAGGTATAGATGCAGGTGTGGGTACGTTGGTGTACGTTTAGGGGTCAGCGTGTTTATGTATAGATGTTGGTGTGTGTATGTCAGTGTACGTACAGATATAGGTGTGTGTATGTATGTATGTATGTATATGTATAGAGGAAGGTGTGATACATACATATAACACATACATGATAGATACATACATATATCACACACACGATAGATAGATAGATAGATAGATAGATAGATAGATAGATAGATAGAACACATACATACAAGATAGATACATACATACATACATGATAGATACATATATATACACACACATACGATAGATAGATAGATAGATAGATAGATAGATAGATAGATAGATACATATATATATATATATATATATCACAAACATATATGATTCATACATATATCACACACACATACATGATACATACATGAGAAAGACCTGGGATGGTGATGAGGCCAGGGCCCCCTGCTGATGTTGCGTTGAGGAAGGCAGTGTTCCAGGGCGGATGCCAGTCGGGGAGAGCGCCGCGCAGCCCGGGAAAAATACTGCTGAGGAGCTACATCTGGAAGAGCCCCTGGGAGGGAGAGTGCCACATGCCCCATCCTGCGTGGCAGACTCTGCAGGCCTGCACATGACAAGGGAGGTCTCTGGCCACACATACTCACCCTTCTGCTGAAGCCCCGCTGCTGTCCCCATCAGCGCTCTCCAGCGGGGAGCGGGGCCAGGATGAACCTCAACCTGTGAGAACTATCTTCATGATCAAGAGATCTCATATGCAAGATAAGTATGTGTTGGGATAGGGCTGGGGAGGGCGGCTGCTCGGGCACACCCCCGTCAAGTTAAGGAGATTTAACTGAGGAAGCACAAGGGAACTCTCGTCTGGGGACAACAACTGCAGGGAGACCACATCTTTTCAGATGAACATGGGAGGGCGGAAGGCTGCCTAATACTGAAGCACCCTCAGACATTAAACCATATGCAACAACTATTGCAAGCATTCCTGGGGGAAGGTCTGCAGCAGACGGATTTGCATACGGTGATGTCATCCAAGCAGTGGGCCAAAGTTGGCTGGAACCCTCATCTGTATATGAAAAGAGAAAAGGGGCATGCAGGGCATGGCGGCCTTTTGCGGCGCTTGTATAACCCCAAGTTTGCATTAAACACCCCCACCCTCCTTCGGTGTGGGGCTCATGTTGGCCATGCCCAAGCCCCTGTAGCATTCAAGCTGATTTCTTGCAGCAGCTGGGCACTGTAACAGCTTCAGAGCTGCTCTACAAGACAAGTAAAAGGGTGTGGGCCCTGCAGCACCACCTGTAGTTTGCATACACACATATATAGGACAGCATCTCTTATATGCCCCAGGGTCAATAAAATAGTATCCTTGTCTAGGCTATCCATCCCCTCAGATAAGGTATTTGTCCATGCCGCTACAGCACTACACACCCAGGCCGACGCAATTGCCGGTCTGAGTAAGGTACCTGAATGTGTATAAATGGACTTCAGGGTAATCTCCTGTTTGTGGTCAGCACACTCTTTGAGGGTAGCCGTATCCTGGGACGGGAGGGCTACCTTCTTGGATAAGCGTGTTAATGCTTTGTCCACCCTAGGGGAGCATTCCCATCGTAACCTATCCGTTGATGGGAAAGGATACGCCATAAGAATCCTTTTTGAAATCTGCAGTCTTTTATCTGGAGATTCCCAAGCTTTTTCACATAACTCGTTCAGCTCGTGTGAGGGGGGAAAGGTTACCTCAGGCTTCTTTCCCTTGTACATATGTACCCTCTTGTCAGCGACAGGGGGTTCCTCTGTGATGTGCAAAACATCTTTTATTGCCATAATCATAAATCGAATGGATTTTGCCAATTTTGGCTGTAACTTTGCATCATCGTAATCGACACTGGAGTCAGAATCCGTGTCGGTATCTGTGTCAACAATCTGGGATAGTGGGCGCTTATGAGACCCTGACAGTCCCTGCAACATAGGATCAGGCATGGGTTAAAACCCTGACAGTCCCAAAGCTTCTGCCTTGTCTAATCTTTTGTGCAATGAGTTTACACTAGCATTTAAAACATTCCACATATCCATCCAATCAGCTGTCGGCGGAGACACCACATTCATTTGCTCCCGCTCCTCTCTAATATAGCCTTCTTCCTCAGACATGTCGACACACGTGTACCGACACACTACACACACAGGGAATGCTTTTTCTGAAGACAGTTTCCCCACAAGGCCCTTTGGAGAGACAGAGAGAGAGTATGCCAGCACACCCCCCAGCGCTATATAACCCAGGAATAAAACAGTAACTTAATGTTTGCCCAGTAGTGCTGCTGTATGTAATTTGCGAATTATGTGCCCCCCCACCCCTCTTTTCAACCCTCTTGTCTAACGTGGTATAAGCAGGGTAGAGTCCGGGGAGCTTCCTCTCAGCGGTGCTGTGGAGAAAAAATGGCGCTGGTGAGTGCTGAGGGAGAAGCCCCGCCCCCTCGGAGGCGGGCTTCTGTCCCGCTTAAACTGTAAAATTGGTGGGAGCTTATACATATATAAAGTGCCCAGCTGTATATATGTTATATTTTTGCGAAAGAGGTTTATATTGCTGCCCAGGGCGCCCCCCCTGCGCCCTGCACCCTTACAGTGACCGGAGTATGTGAGGTGTATGGGAGCAAAGGCGCACAGCTGCAGTGCTATGCGTTACCTCAGTGAAGATCATGAAGTCTTCTGCCGCCTCTGAAGTCTTCTTTTTTTCTCATACTCACCCGGCTTCTATCTTCCGGCTCTGCGAGGGGGACGGCGGCGCGGCTCTGGGACGGACGGCGAGGGTGAGATCCTGCGTACCAATCCCACTGGAGCTAATGGTGTCCAGTAGCCTAAGAAGCAGGACCTTGCAACTCAGAGAGTAGGGCTGCTTCTCTCCCCTCAGTCCCTCGATGAGGGAGTCTGTTGCCAGCAGTGCTCCCTGAAAATTAAAAACCTAACAAAATACTTTCTGTCAGAAAGCTCAGGAGAGCTCCTGAAAAGCACCCAGTCTCCACTGGGTACAGTATCAAACTGAGTTCTGGAGGAGGGGCATAGAGGGAGGAGCCAGTGCACACCCAGAACTAAAGTCTTTCTTAAAGTGCCCATGTTTCCTGCGGAGCCCGTCTATCCCCATGGTCCTTACGGAGTCCACAGCATCCTCTAGGACGTTAGAGAAAATAGGATTTTAATACCTACCGGTAAATCCTTTTCTCTTAGTCCGTAGAGGATGCTGGGCACCCGTCCCAGTGCGTACTGTGTCTGCAGTTATTAAATGGCCCTTAACTCCAGAACATTTATGTGGAGATGAAAACATCCAAGGAAGACTTGACCATCTTCCTTGGATGTTTTCCCCCTGTGTGACTGCTCTCCAGCCTCGGAGGGTTGCATCCGTGGTCCCTAGGATCCCGTCCTGGATCCCGAACCATCGCCCCTCTAGGTGGTGAGAACTGTGCAGCTACCAATGGAGTGAGATTCTGGTCTTGGAACACAGGATTATCCTCCGGTGCATGTGTAGGTGGGATCCGGACCACTTGTCCAACAGGTCCCACTGGAACACTCTGGCATGGAACCTGCCAAACTGAATGGCCTCGTAGGCCGCAACCATCTTCCCCAGCAACTGAATGCATTGATGGATTAACACTCTTGCTGGTTTCAGAATTTGTTTGACCAGACTCTGGATCTCCAGAGCCTTTCCACTAGAAGAAAACCTCTTCTGTGTCCAGTATCACTCCCAAAAACAACAACCGCGTCATTGGGACCAACTGCGATTTTGGCAAGTTTAGGAGTCAACCATGTTGTTGAAGAACTGTCAGGGAGAGTAGATGTTTTGCACCAACTGGTCCCTGGATCTCGCCTTTATCAGGAGATCATCCAAGTACGGGATAATTGTGACTCCTTGCTTGCGAAGGAGAACCATCATTTCCGCCATCACCCTGGTGAAAATCCTCGGAGCCGTGGACAGACCAAACGGCAACGTCCGAAATTGGTAATGACAATCCTGAATTGCAAACCTCAGGTAGCTTGATGCAGTGGCTAAATGGGAACATATAAGTAGGCATCCTTTATGTCTACCAAAACCATGAAATCTCCTTTATCCCCCGGACTGGAGATCACTACCCTGAGAGATTCCATCTTGAAATTGAATTTCTTTAGGTAGAAATTAAGGGATTTCAGATTTAAGATTGGTCTGACTGAGCCGTCCGGCTTCGGGACCACGAAGAGGCTTGAATAAAAACCTTCTCCCTGCTGACTAAGGCTGATTTGAACAATCGGTGAGGGGGAACGTCTTGAAACCCCAGTTTGTACCCTTGGGACACTATTTGTAAAACCCACGAGTCCAGGTCCGAATGAATCCAGAACTGACTGAAGAGTTTTAGACGTGCCCCCCACTGGTGCGGGCTCCTGCAAGAGAGCCCCAGCGTCATGCAGTGGATTTGGCAGAAGCAGAGGACGATCTCTGCTCCTGCGATCTTGAAGAGGCTACAGACCTCTTCCCTCTTTTCCTTCCTCTACCTGCAAAGAAAGGGGAATCTTAACTTCTTGCATATCTATTGGGCCGAAATGACTGCGTCAGATAATGATGCGTCTTCATCCGTTGAGAGGGAACATAGGGCAAGAAGGATGACTTACCTGCGGGAGCTGCCGAGATCAAATTAACTAGGCCGTCGCCAAACAAGGCTTCACCTTCATAGGGAAGAGACTCCCTTTCTTCTTGGAGTCAGCATCAGCATTCCCTTGGTGAATCCACAATGCCCTCCTATCCGAGACTGCCATGAAATTGGCCCGTGAGCACTTGTGCCCGGTGTAGGATTTTTAAATATGTGTAGTTTACTGTATGCAAGGGTTTAAAACCTTTTAGGAACTGAGCTCTAAGGTGTATTACATGTAGTTTAAAAAAAACAAAAAAGGTTTATTTTATGGCAGTAGTTTCCAAACTGGGGTTCTTGCACTGGTAGCATAGTTTGGTGGTCCAGGACCAATTAAAATTATTTATACTTTATTAAATTGGCAAAACCATTCCCTCACAACATAACTGAACCTGAGGATGACATGCTATAAACACAATTTATTTTATATTTTTTTCTGAATTTCTCAATAAAAAAAACTTTGGCCTAGGGGTGCCGTGAAACAAATTTTGATACTCTAGGGCAGGGGTGTCAAACCCATGGGCCGCATGCCGCCCCCAATGCATCCTTTTGTGGCCCACAGGCCGGGGTCGGGCAGGGGTCCGACAGGGGTCCTTTTGTGGCCCGATCACCTTGCTTAGAGCGAGGGCAGGAGAGTGCAGCCAGAGTCTTTGCTTTCTATGTGCGGCACCATCTTCCCGAAGAGATCACCGGGAAGATAGTGCCCCTTCCACTGGCTACAGCACAGGTATACTGGGGTGGGGTAGCAAACTGGGGGCCCCAATGGGCCCCTCCAGCAGTCCCTCTACCAAAACACGTCTTTTGGTGGTTTTGCGGTGTTGTTATAACTACATGGTGACGATACTGTAGCACAGAGATTTTCAACCATTTACAACTCACGTCACACAGAACAAGATTTAAATATTGACAAGGCACACTGAAATATAATGGTGATGCATGGTGCAGTATCGTGTCCTAGGATGTCATGTCGCAGCTTCTCCATAGGTAACGCCTGAACAGGCCCGGTGACAGGGGGGACAAAGGGGACACTTGTTCAGGGCTCCAAGTATTAAGAAGAGAAATAATGGGGCCACAGTGCCAATATTGCTTTTTAAAGTGTATCCACCAACTGCTCAATTTAAGCAGGAAAACAATTAACAGGCCAACTAAACCCTCCCCCCTCCTTTTACCCCATCACTTTGTCCAGTCCCTGTGGTCCATACTGTATTGCCATTATTATGCATGTTGCTGTGCTGGCCCTTTTCTGAATGTCCCTGCCACCGCCACCGAAGAGCTGGATAGCCCAGTATGAAAACCACCTGCCGGCCTCACTGACGGTCCGAGTCAAAGGCTCCATTTTTTTTTAAAGATCCCTCTGCCAAGTTAAGGGGGGGGTTGAGGGGGCCCCAGAGATATCAGTGTACTGGGCCCCGAGATTTCTGTTGCTGGCCCTGACCCTCAGGGGCGTATCTACCCCTTGGCCAGGATGGCACTTGCCAGGGGCACCATCCAGCTGTGCCAACCGTGGCTAAGGGATAGAGTTCTGCAGTCTCGAAAGGGCGCTATGGCAATCAGCGTGGGACTGACCAATTAGACGGTGAGGGAAGGATACTGAAATTGTCCCAACCCTGTTACAGTTTGAAACGCCCCTCAACTGCTGTCCACTGCTTCACTCCTAGCTCTGCCCCTTTGAAATTATTAATCCCTACCCCCCGGTAGGCGGAGTTCTCCAGGCCCATACTCAGGAGTCACCACTGCTGTACATTATGTGCCGGTTGTAGAGGCAGAGCGGGGAACATCAGAGAACGCCACAAATTACACAGTGGGCAAGGAGATGGCTGGAGACAGCTGCACAGCCATGCCTTGCAAGTTCGAGAGAGCTGTTGAATTTCAGCACTTCAAGTCAGAGCCTGCCCCCTGCTGCCCAAGCAGTCCGTGACAGTTAGTGTCGAGGAAGGGGGGATTTGTGCATGTGTGCTATCAGTGTGTGTGTGGGGTGGGGGGGTGGGGGGGTGGAGGATGTGTGTGACTGTGAGGGAGCTGTCAGTGTCAGTGGGGAGAGGAGCAGGAGGGAGTTGTCAGTGTGTGGAAGTGATGAGAGTTGTCAGTACTGGGGAAATGTGTGTGTGTGTGTGTGTGTGTGTGTGTGTGTGTGTGTGTGTGTGTGTGTGTGTGTGTGTGTGTACTAGATTTAGGAGTGTGTGTTTGTGAGAGGTTTCAGTTGGGGAATTAGAGTTCATACAGTAATTAAATGTTTTCATATTGAGAACTACATCTCCCAGCATATACAGTGTGCTGGGGATGCTAACAAGCTTTATTTAAAAGTTTAAAAAACATTGGCCCTCATTCCGAGTTGATCGGTCGCAAGGCGAATTTAGCAGAGTTACACACGCTAAGCCGCCGCCTACTGGGAGTGTATCTTAGCATCTTAAAATTGCGACCGATGTATTCGCAATATTGCGATCACAAACTACTTAGCAGTTTTAGAGTAGCTCCACACTTACTCTGCCTGTGCGATCAGTTCAGTGCTTGTCGTTCCTGGTTTGACGTCACAAACACACCCAGCGTTCGCCCAACCACTCCCCCGTTTCTCCGGCCACTCCTGCGTTTTTTCCGGAAACGGTAGCGTTTTCAGCCACACGCCCATAAAACGCCGTGTTTCCGCCCAGTAACACCCATTTCCTGTCAATCACATTACGATCGCCGGAGCGATGAAAAAGCCGTGAGTAAAAATACTATCTTCATTGTTAAATTACTTGGCGCAGTCGCAGTGCGAATATTGCGCATGCGTACTAAGCGGATTTTCATTGCGATGCGATGAAAAATACCGAGCGAACGACTCGGAATGAGGGCCATTGCTTTTATGACTGCAATGGTTAAAAAGGGAGAGCTATAAATCAATTTATCAGTGAATGATCGCAGTTTGAGCTGTTACATTTTACTGAACCACCTATCCCTCCACACTCACTACCTGTCCTCAGGATACATTTACCATCCCGGCAGACGGTATACCGGCGGTCATTTGACCGATGTTGGAATCCTGACACCACTTGGGAGACTGGTGCCGGCACACAGACAGCCAACATCCCGAAGGCGAGTATTGGAGGGAGGGTTAGGACCGGGGGAGGGGGTGTTAGGGAAGGCACTAGGAGGGGGGGGGGTTAGTCCTAGCTGCCACCCCCTGAGGGTTAGCCCTATCCGCCACCCCCCCAGAGGGTTAGGATTAGGATTAGGTATCATGTGACTGCTGGAATCCCGAGCGCCGGATGCCATACCCAACCCCTTTTACTTTTTCAGGCATTTCTATCTCTCCTCTCTCTATGGTGTTCTGATTGCCCACTTTCCCTTGTGCTTTTCTCTCTCTCTCCTTTGTTTAGAGCATCAGTTTCTGTAGTCCACTTTATCCTTATTTTTTCCAGTGTTTCACTATCTCTCTGATGTAATGAGGATGTATGGTCTAGAGGGATCAGTAATGCATTGTACTGTATAGAGGCGTCAGGGATGTAGCGTAGGGTATAGAGGCGTCAGGGATGTAGCGTAGGTTATAGAGGCATCAGGAATGTAGCGTAGGGAATAGAGGCATCACGGATGTAGCGTAGGGTATAGAGGCGTCAGGGATGTAGCATAGGGAATAGAGGCGTCAGGGATGTAGCGTAGGGAATAGAGGCGTCAGGGATGTGGCGTAGGGAATAGAGGCGTCAGGGATTTAGCTTAGGGAATATAGGCATCAGGGATGTACTAGCAGGTATATAGAGGTCAGTGTACTGTATAGAGGGGTCAGTAATGCAGTGATGGTTATAGAAAGGTCAGTGATGTAGTGTAGGGTATAGAGGGGTCAGTTATGTAGTGTGGGGTAAAGAGGGGTCAGTAAAGATACTAAGCTGAAGTACTTAGAACACTTCTTGAATTAAGACACAACCTGCAAGAAAAAGTATGCAATATGGGTGAAAAAAGGCAAATGTCAGAGGTCTGATACAAGTGACCAGCTCCACACCTTGCACCACATAGCGTTATGTTAAACTGGGATATGTTCTTTTTTGGTGTGTGTGTGTGTGTGTGTGTGTGTGTGTGTGTGTGTGTGTGTATGTGTGTGTGTGGGGGGGGGGGGGTGCCAAAGGAAATTTTTGCCATTGGCTCCTTTGGTCTAGAACCAGCCCTGATCACAAAATATTTTTGTCTGAGCAGACTGGACACTGATCAGCGTTGGCTCATTCTCAGCCCCCCGCCCAGCCTCTGCTGCCAACAGACTGCTATTAGCTAGTTAACCTTCTGCCTTCCCTATCTATGACACAGACTGCTGCTAATGCTACCAGAATGTTCCCAGTGGCTTCACACCAACAGTGAATCCCAGCCGATGATGTAGGGCAGCGTGTGGGGGAGGGGGTCAGTTGCTGTGGCTCCAACATGGTAACCGCCAATGGACTGCAATGCTTTATCGAAAGGGGGGGCGCCAGTCCCTTACTTTGCCAGGGGCGCTTGGACCCCTAGCTACACCTCTGTTGACCCTAACCGATACCCCTAAACTAACCATAATTCCTGCAGTAAAAATCCATGTTTCTATGTATATAAGGGGTCATTCTGAGTTGATCGCTTGCTGCCGTTGTTCGCTGCGTAGCAATCAGTTGAAAAAAAATGGCTAATCTGTGCATGCGCATGCTCCGTAATGTGCATGCGCATCGTACGGGTACAAAGTCCATTGTGGTTTTGCACTAGTTCTAGCGATTATTCCAATCACAGAACAGGCCACAAGGAGATTGACAGAAAGAGGGCGTTTCTGGGTGTCAACTGACCGTTTTCAGGGAGTGCTTGGAAAAATGCAGGCGTGGCAGAAGAAATGCAGACGTGGCTGGGCATTCGCTGGATGGGTGTGTGACATCAAAAGCCGTCCCTCGGTTGTTAGAATCAACGCACACGAAGTGTAACTACAGTGCTGGTCTTATTTTGAAACGATTTTGCAGGCGCTCTGCTGCTCAAGTGTTCGCACTTCTCCAAAGTGAATATACACTCTCCAGTGGGCAGCGACAATGCGTTTGCATGGCTGCTAAAAACTGCTAGCGAGCAATCAACTCAGAATGACCCCCATAGTGTATTGCAAGAAAATATCTGTAAATCCAATGGTACCGTAAGTGCGGTATATACTCACACTTCTTTGCGGGGTGAGAACATCTCCCCTAAGTGAAGTCAGCCCTATGAATAGAGTTTGTGTGATCCCTGTGCAGCAGTCACAGAAAGGGTTCATCTCTGCAGTTTGTCACTCAAATTACATTGCTGCATTTTTTCTAGAAGTGGATCTGAGAGCTGTTACCCGCAGACCAGCTACAATAATTATCCTGGGTACTCACTAGACCAGTGGTTCTCAAACTGCACCCTGGGGTGCCTCAGGACACTTGCAGGGGTGCCTTGGATTGGTGGTCCAGGACCAATTCAAAATATTTATAGTTAGTGTTATAGGCAAAACCAGTGCTGTTGGCTGGCAATCATAACATATGTGCACAAGCAGAAGCAAATCCTGTCCCCTACCAAAGGGCCAGTGCTAGGGTGTTTGGCGCCTCCCTGCAAACTATTAATTTGGGCCCTCTCTCCAATACTTAATAAAGGGACAGTGCGCTCCTTAAAAAAAGAAGGTGTGGTATCACAAGGAAGGGGCATGGCCACACAATAGCACCCCAAATAAAAATACGCCACACAGTAGCACTATCTTATTGTCATTACACCGCATGTAATAACAATAATAATAATAATAATACCCACAGTCGCAGTGCCCTTTATACACATAACCACCATATCAGTGCAGCTTACACACATAATGCCAACAGTAGCAGTGCCCCTTCTACACATGCCCACGGTGGCAATCCTTTACATGGCAAATATCAACCTGGTTTTGCCATGTAAAGGATTGCCACTTTAAAAAACAAACAATAAAAAAAAAAAAAAACAACAGGAAAAAACACAAAATCTCTCACTTTCTGATTCTCACACCCTATTACATTCCTCCCTATATATTTAAATGTTTCTATTACTGTATGTACCCTCTTCCCTTCTCCAAACTATACACATCAACATTTTTTAGTATTTCCAGGTAAGTTTTGTGATGTAGGCCATGCACAATTTTAGTTGCCCTAATGTATTTACAGCCTTCTGGAGATATGGCTTCTGGAACTGAACACAGGATTCTAAATGTGGCTGTACCAAGGACCTATACAGTGGCATTACAGGTTGAGTATCCCTTATCCAAAATGCTTGGGACCAGAGGAATTTTGGATATCGGATTTTTCTGTATTTTGGAATAATTGCATACCATAACGAGATATTATGGTGATGGGACCTAAATCTAAGCACAGAATGCATTTATGTTTCATATACACCTTATACACACAGCCTGAAGGTCATTTTAGCCAATATTTTTTATAACTTTGTGCATTAAACAAAGTGTGTGTACATTCACAGAATTCATTCATGTGTCATATACACCTTATACACACAGTCTGAAGTTCATTTAATACAATATTTTTAATAACTTTGAGTATTAAACAAAGTTTGTGTACACTGAACCATCAAAAAACAAAGGTTTCACTATCTCAGTCTCACTCAAAAAAGTCCGTATTTCGGAATATTCCGTATTTCGGAATATTTGGATATGGGATACTCAACCTGTATTACTTTTTTCTGCTACTGGTTCTTTAACCTATGCAAACAAGCATCTGACTTGCCTTTCCTATTGCTTTGTTACATTGCTCACCTGAAATAGTAATACTTAGATAGCTTTCCTCTTGCCATTATAATGCCCTTAATATTATAGTTAGCCTTTGCATTTTTGCACGTGTATGATTTTGCATTTTTTGGCATTAAATGTTGCCATGTTCTTGACCATTCCTCTAGTCCAGGGGCAGAACTGCCAGAGACAACGGAGTCAGTTGCCGCCGGGCTCCAGCCCTGAAGGGGCTCCAGCCCTAAAGGGGCTTCCTCCATTGCCCCCCGGCTGTTACGTGCCCTTCCTACTAAATAGACAAAGGCGCTACCAGCAGGGTCTCGCAGTTTGTACATTCCATGCCGTAACACCCTTCTTTCCACCTTTTTCAAGACCCAGCCCAGCAGCCTCGCCGCTGCCACCACCGCTAGCTGCAGCACTGCCAGCGGTGGGGTGCCCCTGCTTCTTCTCACACCACAGATAGCTGGGCAGCACTGCAACTGCCTGCCTGATTGCTCCGCCCCCTTCCGGCTCCCAAGCACCTCTGCTGCCCAGTGATCCAGGAGCCTGCTGCTAGGAAGAAGTGGCCGAGCTTCAGCAAGCGAGTCTGGACACTGGCGGAGGAAGCCATGATAACCAGATAATGGGGAGTGGAGAGCCAGTTCCAAGGTAATACTTTATACAGCTGGTTGAGATCCTGGTCGGTGGATATGGATTCCAAGAAAACCCTGGAGGTGCTTCCTTTCAAGGGAGACACTCTCTTTGGAGAAGACCTCAATAAGATTGTAGCTGATCTGGCTACTGCTAAAACAGCTTGCCTACCTCGTATGACTCCTACCACGCAGAAGGCTAAAAGTACTTTCCCTTGGCCCTTTCATCCCTCAGGTAAAGCGTACCCAAGGTCAGGCATACCCAAAGCAAGCTCATGCTTCCAGACCTGCCAAGCCCAGACTGAAGCAAGCCTGGGCTGCCCATCAGCCTGCTTCCAAAACGGACAAGCCTGCCGCATGACGGTGCAGGCCTCCCTCTGGGGGATCCCAGGGTGGGGGGTCCGACTTCTAGGTTTGGCATAGAAAGGTATAATTCTAAGCTAGAGAATTCTGTTTGGAGCTCACCTTGTACTTTGTGAAGAAATAATCAGCATTGTGGCTGAGCAGATACATGTAGTGTGTGGCTGCAAACTGCATGGATCTGCTGCGTTGTAATGCTGATACTTTTTTTTTGCAAAGTACCAATAGCTTCATATAATGTTCACAATTTTTATGCAGGATCAAATAGCTCAATAGGTAGGGTGTTTGATTAGAATTCAACAGGTTATAGGTTTGAATCCTGGGTATGGTAGTTTGAGATGTGTTATTTAATAAAGTATGTTGTTCTGACTGCTGGGATATCATACTAAATAAATGGAGTTGATCAATTTTTTTTTTATTTTTTTTTTAAACTAGGGACAATTTCCAGATACTTTTCTTTATAACTGAGATTGCCCCCTGGAACTTCACATCAGTTGACAACTATGCATGAGTGGGCAGTCCTTGCTCTGGATCTGCCCACCCATTTATGTGCCGTCATAAAAGAAAGCACAACTGACAGTTATCCTGGGCGTACACTACACAATTATCTGTCAGGCTATCTATCCAGTCTGGATGGATGGAATGAAAATCTGGTAATGTATAGTAGCAAATGTCAATTAACCATTTGCTCCCAAACACTAGAAAAGTGGTCAAAAATGGTCATTACACAAATTGGTTAAACCCAAAATTTAACCAATTTGTTTAGGGGACCATGTTTGTCCATTTTCTAGTGTTTGAGAGTAAATCGTTGATGGTCATTTGCTCACATAGATAACCGGATTTCTATTCCAACCAGCCAGTGTTGGAGATATGGTCTGCCAGATTACATAATGCATACCAGAGCCATAACTAGACTTTTTGGTGCCCTGTGACAGAGAATTATATGCCCCCCCCCTCCCCACCCCATTTTTGCAATATGGACAAAAGGCGCATGCCTTGTGGGGAAGGGGCATAACAAGATTGGTCTCAGAGAAAGCACATGAGATATGAAGATATATCTAGTATACTTGACACTCAATGGTTTGTGGTATTGCCGGGGTGCCCTCCTTAAATGCATATACAGTCACACATGGCGTGTTTGTGCAAATGGCATATCAGCAGTCAGCACTAACTGGTGACATGCCATTTGTAAAAGTAAGCCATGTGTGACTAATATATAAACATACTTTATTAAATAACACCTCAAACTATCATACCCAGGATTCAAATCTATAACCTGTTGAATTCTAATCAAACACCCTACCCATTGAGCTACTTGATCCTGCATCTATTCTAACCTCCAAAAACAGATTCAGTTGCATTTTCCAGCGTGTTTTGTTTGCGCCTTTGCAAATGTCTTACATCGACAAACTTATTTAGTACTATTTTGCAAATAGGGTTACATTGTCGCAACATTGTGTTCCCTAATTGCTTGATTTTTTAAATGCAACAATTGATAAAGACACCTGATAATTGCTCTGTGGAGTGTTATTTTGTGTCTACTTCTTATCTACATTTAATTCCCTACCTCTAATCAAGGCATTTTTAAATGCTGGGGGCTGCCAGGACGTGAGGCCTACCTAGACTTTAGATCGGAATTTGAATGTACTTGTGAACTAACTTAATTTCCTACTTCTAAATTCATTCCTAAATTCACTACTTACATTAATCCTGTAGTTGGGCATTTTGAGCCTTCAATTGTGGGTATTGTTTTGTGTCCAGACCAGCAGCTGGTGGTGTGCATTTGCTGGGAAGGCATCGAAGACCTCCGATATGCTGCATCTCCTGATGTGTGTCTCCCTCAAGTGGCTGTCAGCAAATGCATGCTAGACACCCCATTCCAAGCTGATTGTGACATCACGGAACATGCATCATAGAACAGGCATGCTAGAATATGGGTCTTCAACCTGCGACCCTCCAGCTGCTGTGGAACTACATATACCAGCATGCCCTGCCTCAGTTTTAGCATACCTTAATAGCAAAACTGTGGCAGGGCATGCTGGGATGTGTAGTTTCACAGCAGCTGGAGGGCCACAGGATGAAGACCCATGTGCTAGAGCCAAGCCGCAGGTACATTGAATGCTAGCAAGCTGAATGTTTAAATCCTTTTTGTTCCGCAGCATTCCAATGCGGAAGATTCCATGGAACCAGAGATTATTCCATTGAGAAGGACATGCTGCCTGGATGACTGCACTGTGCAAATTAAATCACGGAGCCAGTTGGCTTGTGGGTGGCTCTGGTGACTGGGTGGTTGGGTGGGCGGTGTGTCAGAGGTGGAGCACATGCAAATGAATGTGTATCATCCTGCTAGTGAGAGTGAAAACTCATGCAGGAGTGTGCCTGCTTGTCAGTGGGTTAAGCACCTTGCCAGGCGTCAAATCTACATGGAGCAGCTTGAGGGGACAAGAGCAGGTTTGCAAAATATAGATAGAAGAGCATATATGCTGGCGCATTCTCCATGATTGTGTCAGCTTATGTTTTGGTGCACTGCACTTTCCTCCACTAAGTTTTAGCCATTTTGGTTAAACGCAAGTGTAGTTGCTTCTCGCCCTTTTGGCTGTGATCTTGTATCGTGGTTGAAGAGTCTGCTGGAGGGATTGTTTTCTTCATTGACGAGAGACTGAAGATATTACAGGATGGAAGGCTTGGGAACACTATCTGTTTTTCAGTTGTGGAAGAGTTGAAAGACAGCTTTTCCTTGCCAATATCTCTTTTTTGCAAAGAGCTACGCATTGGAAAATTCAGGGCTATACCGTGTAGATGAAGCACTAACAGGAGGCTTTAAAATTTTCATTCTAGTTTCCTTCGTTTGGGAGAAAAATGCAAAGGTACAAGACAGCTTTTCCTTGCCAATATCTCTCTTTTGTAAAGAGCTGCACATTGGAAAATTCAGGGCTATGCCGTGTAGATGATGGCCTAACAGGAGGCTTTAAAATTTTCTTTCTAGTGTCCTTCGTTTGGGAGAAAAATGCAAAGGTACAAGACAGCTTTTCCTTGCCAATATCTCTCTTTTGCAAAGAGCTACGCATTGGAAAATTCAGGGCTATGCCGTGTAGATGATGGCCTAACAGGAGGCTTTAAAATTTTCTTTCTAGTGTCCTTCGTTTGGGAGAAAAATGCAAAGGTACAAGACAGCTTTTCCTTGCCAATATCTCTCTTTTGCAAAGAGCTAAGCATTGGAAAAGTAAGGGCTATGTCGTGTAGATGATGCACTAACAGGAGGCTTTAAAATTTTAATTCTAGTGTCCTTCGTTTGGGAGAAAAATGCAAAGGTACAAGACAGCTTTTCCTTGCCAATATCTCTCTTTTGCAAAGAGCTACGCATTGGAAAATTCAGGGCTATGTCGTGTAGATGATGGCCTAACAGGAGGCTTTAAAATTTTCTTTCTAGTGACCTTCGTTTGGGAGAAAAATGCAAAGGTACAAGACAGCTTTTCCTTGCCAATATCTCTCTTTTGCAAAGAGCTGCGCATTGGAAAATTCAGGGCTATGTCGTGTAGATGATGGCCTAACAGGAGGCTTTAAAATTTTCTTTCTAGTGTCCTTCGTTTGGGAGAAAAATGCAATGGTACAAGACAGCTTTTCCTTGCCAATATCTCTCTTTTGCAAAGAGCTGCGCATTGGAAAATTCAGGGCTATGTCGTGTAGATGATGGCCTAACAGGAGGCTTTAAAATTTTCTTTCTAGTGTCCTTCGTTTGGGAGAAAAATGCAAAGGTACAAGACAGCTTTTCCTTGCCAATATCTCTCTTTTGCAAAGAGCTGCGCATTGGAAAATTCAGGGCTATGTCGTGTAGATGACGGCCTAACAGGAGGCTTTAAAATTTTCTTTCTAGTGTCCTTCGTTTGGGAGAAAAATGCAAAGGTACAAGACAGCTTTTCCTTGCCAATATCTCTCTTTTGCAAAGAGCTGCGCATTGGAAAATTCAGGGCTATGTCGTGTAGATGATGGCCTAACAGGAGGCTTTAAAATTTTCTTTCTAGTGTCCTTCGTTTGGGAGAAAAATGCAAAGGTACAAGATAGCTTTTCCTTGCCAATATCTCTCTTTTGCAAAGAGCTGCGCATTGGAAAATGCAGGGCTATGTCGTGTAGATGATGGCCTAACAGGAGGCTTTACAATTTTCTTTCTAGTGTCCTTCGTTTGGGAGAAAAATGCAAAGGTACAAGACAGCTTTTCCTTGCCAATATCTCTCTTTTGCAAAGAGCTGCGCATTGGAAAATTCAGGGCTATGTCGTGTAGATGATGGCCTAACAGGAGGCTTTAAAATTTTCTTTCTAGTGTCCTTCGTTTGGGAGAAAAATGCAATGGTACAAGACAGCTTTTCCTTGCCAATATCTCTCTTTTGCAAAGAGCTGCGCATTGGAAAATTCAGGGCTATGTCGTGTAGATGATGGCCTAACAGGAGGCTTTAAAATTTTCTTTCTAGTGTCCTTCGTTTGGGAGAAAAATGCAATGGTACAAGACAGCTTTTCCTTGCCAATATCTCTCTTTTGCAAAGAGCTGCGCATTGGAAAATTCAGGGCTATGTCGTGTAGATGATGGCCTAACAGGAGGCTTTAAAATTTCAATTCTAGTGTCCTTCGTTTGGGAGAAAAATGCAAAGGTACAAGACAGCTTTTCCTTGCCAATATCTCTCTTTTGCAAAGAGCTACGCATTGGAAAATTCAGGGCTATGTCGTGTAGATGATGGCCTAACAGGAGGCTTTAAAATTTTCTTTCTAGTGTCCTTCGTTTGGGAGAAAAATGCAAAGGTACAAGACAGCTTTTCCTTGCCAATATCTCTCTTTTGCAAAGAGCTGCGCATTGGAAAATTCAGGGCTATGTCGTGTAGATGATGGCCTAACAGGAGGCTTTAAAATTTTCTTTCTAGTGTCCTTCGTTTGGGAGAAAAATGCAAAGGTACAAGACAGCTTTTCCTTGCCAATATCTCTCTTTTGCAAAGAGCTGCGCATTGGAAAATTCAGGGCTATGTCGTGTAGATGATGGCCTAACAGGAGGCTTTAAAATTTTCTTTCTAGTGTCCTTCGTTTGGGAGAAAAATGCAATGGTACAAGACAGCTTTTCCTTGCCAATATCTCTCTTTTGCAAAGAGCTGCGCATTGGAAAAATCAGGGCTATGTCGTGTAGATGATGGCCTAACAGGAGGCTTTAAAATTTTCTTTCTAGTGTCCTTCGTTTGGGTGAAAAATGCAAAGGTACAAGACAGCTTTTCCTTGCCAATATCTCTCTTTTGCAAAGAGCTACGCATTGGAAAACTCAGGGCTATGTCGTGTAGATGATGGCCTAACAGGAGGCTTTAAAATTTTCTTTCTAGTGTCCTTCGTTTGGGAGAAAAATGCAAAGGTACAAGACAGCTTTTCCTTGCCAATATCTCTCTTTTGCAAAGAGCTGCGCATTGGAAAATTCAGGGCTATGTCGTGTAGATGATGGCATAACAGGAGGCTTTAAAATTTTAATTCTAGTGTCCTTCGTTTGGGAGAAAAATGCAAAGGTACAAGACAGCTTTTCCTTGCCAATATCTCTCTTTTGCAAAGAGCTGCGCATTGGAAAATTCAGGGCTATGTCGTGTAGATGATGGCCTAACAGGAGGCTTTAAAATTTTAATTCTAGTGTCCTTCGTTTGGGAGAAAAATGCAAAGGTACAAGACAGCTTTTCCTTGCCAATATCTCTCTTTTGCAAAGAGCTGCGCATTGAAAAATTCAGGGCTATGTCGTGTAGATGATGGCATAACAGGAGGCTTTAAAATTTTAATTCTAGTGTCCTTCGTTTGGGAGAAAAATGCAAAGGTACAAGACAGCTTTTCCTTGCCAATATCTCTCTTTTGCAAAGAGCTGCGCATTGGAAAATTCAGGGCTATGTCGTGTAGATGATGGCCTAACAGGAGGCTTTAAAATTTTCTTTCTAGTGTCCTTCGTTTGGGAGAAAAATGCAATGGTACAAGACAGCTTTTCCTTGCCAATATCTCTCTTTTGCAAAGAGCTGCGCATTGGAAAATTCAGGGCTATGTCGTGTAGATGATGGCCTAACAGGAGGCTTTAAAATTTCAATTCTAGTGTCCTTCGTTTGGGAGAAAAATGCAAAGGTACAAGACAGCTTTTCCTTGCCAATATCTCTCTTTTGCAAAGAGCTGCGCATTGGAAAATTCAGGGCTATGTCGTGTAGATGATGGCCTAACAGGAGGCTTTAAAATTTTCTTTCTAGTGTCCTTCGTTTGGGAGAAAAATGCAAAGGTACAAGACAGCTTTTCCTTGCCAATATCTCTCTTTTGCAAAGAGCTGCGCATTGGAAAATTCAGGGCTATGTCGTGTAGATGATGGCCTAACAGGAGGCTTTAAAATTTTCTTTCTAGTGTCCTTCGTTTGGGAGAAAAATGCAATGGTACAAGACAGCTTTTCCTTGCCAATATCTCTCTTTTGCAAAGAGCTGCGCATTGGAAAATTCAGGGCTATGTCGTGTAGATGATGGCCTAACAGGAGGCTTTAAAATTTCAATTCTAGTGTCCTTCGTTTGGGAGAAAAATGCAAAGGTACAAGACAGCTTTTCCTTGCCAATATCTCTCTTTTGTAAAGAGCTGCACATTGGAAAATTCAGGGCTATGCCGTGTAGATGATGGCCTAACAGGAGGCTTTAAAATTTTCTTTCTAGTGTCCTTCGTTTGGGAGAAAAATGCAAAGGTACAAGACAGCTTTTCCTTGCCAATATCTCTCTTTTGCAAAGAGCTACGCATTGGAAAATTCAGGGCTATGCCGTGTAGATGATGGCCTAACAGGAGGCTTTAAAATTTTCTTTCTAGTGTCCTTCGTTTGGGAGAAAAATGCAAAGGTACAAGACAGCTTTTCCTTGCCAATATCTCTCTTTTGCAAAGAGCTAAGCATTGGAAAAGTAAGGGCTATGTCGTGTAGATGATGCACTAACAGGAGGCTTTAAAATTTTAATTCTAGTGTCCTTCGTTTGGGAGAAAAATGCAAAGGTACAAGACAGCTTTTCCTTGCCAATATCTCTCTTTTGCAAAGAGCTACGCATTGGAAAATTCAGGGCTATGTCGTGTAGATGATGGCCTAACAGGAGGCTTTAAAATTTTCTTTCTAGTGACCTTCGTTTGGGAGAAAAATGCAAAGGTACAAGACAGCTTTTCCTTGCCAATATCTCTCTTTTGCAAAGAGCTGCGCATTGGAAAATTCAGGGCTATGTCGTGTAGATGATGGCCTAACAGGAGGCTTTAAAATTTTCTTTCTAGTGTCCTTCGTTTGGGAGAAAAATGCAATGGTACAAGACAGCTTTTCCTTGCCAATATCTCTCTTTTGCAAAGAGCTGCGCATTGGAAAATTCAGGGCTATGTCGTGTAGATGATGGCCTAACAGGAGGCTTTAAAATTTTCTTTCTAGTGTCCTTCGTTTGGGAGAAAAATGCAAAGGTACAAGACAGCTTTTCCTTGCCAATATCTCTCTTTTGCAAAGAGCTGCGCATTGGAAAATTCAGGGCTATGTCGTGTAGATGACGGCCTAACAGGAGGCTTTAAAATTTTCTTTCTAGTGTCCTTCGTTTGGGAGAAAAATGCAAAGGTACAAGACAGCTTTTCCTTGCCAATATCTCTCTTTTGCAAAGAGCTGCGCATTGGAAAATTCAGGGCTATGTCGTGTAGATGATGGCCTAACAGGAGGCTTTAAAATTTTCTTTCTAGTGTCCTTCGTTTGGGAGAAAAATGCAAAGGTACAAGATAGCTTTTCCTTGCCAATATCTCTCTTTTGCAAAGAGCTGCGCATTGGAAAATGCAGGGCTATGTCGTGTAGATGATGGCCTAACAGGAGGCTTTACAATTTTCTTTCTAGTGTCCTTCGTTTGGGAGAAAAATGCAAAGGTACAAGACAGCTTTTCCTTGCCAATATCTCTCTTTTGCAAAGAGCTGCGCATTGGAAAATTCAGGGCTATGTCGTGTAGATGATGGCCTAACAGGAGGCTTTAAAATTTTCTTTCTAGTGTCCTTCGTTTGGGAGAAAAATGCAATGGTACAAGACAGCTTTTCCTTGCCAATATCTCTCTTTTGCAAAGAGCTGCGCATTGGAAAATTCAGGGCTATGTCGTGTAGATGATGGCCTAACAGGAGGCTTTAAAATTTTCTTTCTAGTGTCCTTCGTTTGGGAGAAAAATGCAATGGTACAAGACAGCTTTTCCTTGCCAATATCTCTCTTTTGCAAAGAGCTGCGCATTGGAAAATTCAGGGCTATGTCGTGTAGATGATGGCCTAACAGGAGGCTTTAAAATTTCAATTCTAGTGTCCTTCGTTTGGGAGAAAAATGCAAAGGTACAAGACAGCTTTTCCTTGCCAATATCTCTCTTTTGCAAAGAGCTACGCATTGGAAAATTCAGGGCTATGTCGTGTAGATGATGGCCTAACAGGAGGCTTTAAAATTTTCTTTCTAGTGTCCTTCGTTTGGGAGAAAAATGCAAAGGTACAAGACAGCTTTTCCTTGCCAATATCTCTCTTTTGCAAAGAGCTGCGCATTGGAAAATTCAGGGCTATGTCGTGTAGATGATGGCCTAACAGGAGGCTTTAAAATTTTCTTTCTAGTGTCCTTCGTTTGGGAGAAAAATGCAAAGGTACAAGACAGCTTTTCCTTGCCAATATCTCTCTTTTGCAAAGAGCTGCGCATTGGAAAATTCAGGGCTATGTCGTGTAGATGATGGCCTAACAGGAGGCTTTAAAATTTTCTTTCTAGTGTCCTTCGTTTGGGAGAAAAATGCAATGGTACAAGACAGCTTTTCCTTGCCAATATCTCTCTTTTGCAAAGAGCTGCGCATTGGAAAAATCAGGGCTATGTCGTGTAGATGATGGCCTAACAGGAGGCTTTAAAATTTTCTTTCTAGTGTCCTTCGTTTGGGTGAAAAATGCAAAGGTACAAGACAGCTTTTCCTTGCCAATATCTCTCTTTTGCAAAGAGCTACGCATTGGAAAACTCAGGGCTATGTCGTGTAGATGATGGCCTAACAGGAGGCTTTAAAATTTTCTTTCTAGTGTCCTTCGTTTGGGAGAAAAATGCAAAGGTACAAGACAGCTTTTCCTTGCCAATATCTCTCTTTTGCAAAGAGCTGCGCATTGGAAAATTCAGGGCTATGTCGTGTAGATGATGGCATAACAGGAGGCTTTAAAATTTTAATTCTAGTGTCCTTCGTTTGGGAGAAAAATGCAAAGGTACAAGACAGCTTTTCCTTGCCAATATCTCTCTTTTGCAAAGAGCTGCGCATTGGAAAATTCAGGGCTATGTCGTGTAGATGATGGCCTAACAGGAGGCTTTAAAATTTTAATTCTAGTGTCCTTCGTTTGGGAGAAAAATGCAAAGGTACAAGACAGCTTTTCCTTGCCAATATCTCTCTTTTGCAAAGAGCTGCGCATTGAAAAATTCAGGGCTATGTCGTGTAGATGATGGCATAACAGGAGGCTTTAAAATTTTAATTCTAGTGTCCTTCGTTTGGGAGAAAAATGCAAAGGTACAAGACAGCTTTTCCTTGCCAATATCTCTCTTTTGCAAAGAGCTGCGCATTGGAAAATTCAGGGCTATGTCGTGTAGATGATGGCCTAACAGGAGGCTTTAAAATTTTCTTTCTAGTGTCCTTCGTTTGGGAGAAAAATGCAATGGTACAAGACAGCTTTTCCTTGCCAATATCTCTCTTTTGCAAAGAGCTGCGCATTGGAAAATTCAGGGCTATGTCGTGTAGATGATGGCCTAACAGGAGGCTTTAAAATTTCAATTCTAGTGTCCTTCGTTTGGGAGAAAAATGCAAAGGTACAAGACAGCTTTTCCTTGCCAATATCTCTCTTTTGCAAAGAGCTGCGCATTGGAAAATTCAGGGCTATGTCGTGTAGATGATGGCCTAACAGGAGGCTTTAAAATTTTCTTTCTAGTGTCCTTCGTTTGGGAGAAAAATGCAAAGGTACAAGACAGCTTTTCCTTGCCAATATCTCTCTTTTGCAAAGAGCTGCGCATTGGAAAATTCAGGGCTATGTCGTGTAGATGATGGCCTAACAGGAGGCTTTAAAATTTTCTTTCTAGTGTCCTTCGTTTGGGAGAAAAATGCAATGGTACAAGACAGCTTTTCCTTGCCAATATCTCTCTTTTGCAAAGAGCTGCGCATTGGAAAATTCAGGGCTATGTCGTGTAGATGATGGCCTAACAGGAGGCTTTAAAATTTCAATTCTAGTGTCCTTCGTTTGGGAGAAAAATGCAAAGGTACAAGACAGCTTTTCCTTGCCAATATCTCTCTTTTGCAAAGAGCTACGCATTGGAAAATTCAGGGCTATGTCGTGTAGATGATGGCCTAACAGGAGGCTTTAAAATTTTCTTTCTAGTGTCCTTCGTTTGGGAGAAAAATGCAAAGGTACAAGACAGCTTTTCCTTGCCAATATCTCTCTTTTGCAAAGAGCTGCGCATTGGAAAATTCAGGGCTATGTCGTGTAGATGATGGCCTAACAGGAGGCTTTAAAATTTTCTTTCTAGTGTCCTTCGTTTGGGAGAAAAATGCAAAGGTACAAGACAGCTTTTCCTTGCCAATATCTCTCTTTTGCAAAGAGCTGCGCATTGGAAAATTCAGGGCTATGTCGTGTAGATGATGGCCTAACAGGAGGCTTTAAAATTTTCTTTCTAGTGTCCTTCGTTTGGGAGAAAAATGCAATGGTACAAGACAGCTTTTCCTTGCCAATATCTCTCTTTTGCAAAGAGCTGCGCATTGGAAAATTCAGGGCTATGTCGTGTAGATGATGGCCTAACAGGAGGCTTTAAAATTTTCTTTCTAGTGTCCTTCGTTTGGGAGAAAAATGCAATGGTACAAGACAGCTTTTCCTTGCCAATATCTCTCTTTTGCAAAGAGCTGCGCATTGGAAAATTCAGGGCTATGTCGTGTAGATGATGGCCTAACAGGAGGCTTTAAAATTTTCTTTCTAGTGTCCTTCGTTTGGGAGAAAAATGCAATGGTACAAGACAGCTTTTCCTTGCCAATATCTCTCTTTTGCAAAGAGCTGCGCATTGGAAAATTCAGGGCTATGTCGTGTAGATGATGGCCTAACAGGAGGCTTTAAAATTTCAATTCTAGTGTCCTTCGTTTGGGAGAAAAATGCAAAGGTACAAGACAGCTTTTCCTTGCCAATATCTCTCTTTTGCAAAGAGCTACGCATTGGAAAATTCAGGGCTATGTCGTGTAGATGATGGCCTAACAGGAGGCTTTAAAATTTTCTTTCTAGTGTCCTTCGTTTGGGAGAAAAATGCAAAGGTACAAGACAGCTTTTCCTTGCCAATATCTCTCTTTTGCAAAGAGCTACGCATTGGAAAATTCAGGGCTATGTCGTGTAGATGATGGCCTAACAGGAGGCTTTAAAATTTTCTTTCTAGTGTCCTTCGTTTGGGAGAAAAATGCAAAGGTACAAGACAGCTTTTCCTTGCCAATATCTCTCTTTTGCAAAGAGCTGCGCATTGGAAAATTCAGGGCTATGTCGTGTAGATGATGGCCTAACAGGAGGCTTTAAAATTTTCTTTCTAGTGTCCTTCGTTTGGGAGAAAAATGCAATGGTACAAGACAGCTTTTCCTTGCCAATATCTCTCTTTTGCAAAGAGCTGCGCATTGGAAAAATCAGGGCTATGTCGTGTAGATGATGGCCTAACAGGAGGCTTTAAAATTTTCTTTCTAGTGTCCTTCGTTTGGGAGAAAAATGCAAAGGTACAAGACAGCTTTTCCTTGCCAATATCTCTCTTTTGCAAAGAGCTGCGCATTGGAAAATTCAGGGCTATGTCGTGTAGATGATGGCCTAACAGGAGGCTTTAAAATTTTCTTTCTAGTGTCCTTCGTTTGGGAGAAAAATGCAAAGGTACAAGACAGCTTTTCCTTGCCAATATCTCTCTTTTGCAAAGAGCTGCGCATTGGAAAATTCAGGGCTATGTCGTGTAGATGATGGCCTAACAGGAGGCTTTAAAATTTTCTTTCTAGTGTCCTTCGTTTGGGAGAAAAATGCAAAGGTACAAGACAGCTTTTCCTTGCCAATATCTCTCTTTTGCAAAGAGCTGCGCATTGGAAAATTCAGGGCTATGTCGTGTAGATGATGGCCTAACAGGAGGCTTTAAAATTTTCTTTCTAGTGTCCTTCGTTTGGGAGAAAAATGCAATGGTACAAGACAGCTTTTCCTTGCCAATATCTCTCTTTTGCAAAGAGCTGCGCATTGGAAAATTCAGGGCTATGTCGTGTAGATGATGGCCTAACAGGAGGCTTTAAAATTTTCTTTCTAGTGTCCTTCGTTTGGGAGAAAAATGCAATGGTACAAGACAGCTTTTCCTTGCCAATATCTCTCTTTTGCAAAGAGCTGCGCATTGGAAAATTCAGGGCTATGTCGTGTAGATGATGGCCTAACAGGAGGCTTTAAAATTTCAATTCTAGTGTCCTTCGTTTGGGAGAAAAATGCAAAGGTACAAGACAGCTTTTCCTTGCCAATATCTCTCTTTTGCAAAGAGCTACGCATTGGAAAATTCAGGGCTATGTCGTGTAGATGATGGCCTAACAGGAGGCTTTAAAATTTTCTTTCTAGTGTCCTTCGTTTGGGAGAAAAATGCAAAGGTACAAGACAGCTTTTCCTTGCCAATATCTCTCTTTTGCAAAGAGCTGCGCATTGGAAAATTCAGGGCTATGTCGTGTAGATGATGGCCTAACAGGAGGCTTTAAAATTTTCTTTCTAGTGTCCTTCGTTTGGGAGAAAAATGCAAAGGTACAAGACAGCTTTTCCTTGCCAATATCTCTCTTTTGCAAAGAGCTGCGCATTGGAAAATTCAGGGCTATGTCGTGTAGATGATGGCCTAACAGGAGGCTTTAAAATTTTCTTTCTAGTGTCCTTCGTTTGGGAGAAAAATGCAAAGGTACAAGACAGCTTTTCCTTGCCAATATCTCTCTTTTGCAAAGAGCTGCGCATTGGAAAATTCAGGGCTATGTCGTGTAGATGATGGCCTAACAGGAGGCTTTAAAATTTTCTTTCTAGTGTCCTTCGTTTGGGAGAAAAATGCAAAGGTACAAGACAGCTTTTCCTTGCCAATATCTCTCTTTTGCAAAGAGCTGCGCATTGGAAAATTCAGGGCTATGTCGTGTAGATGATGGCCTAACAGGAGGCTTTAAAATTTTCTTTCTAGTGTCCTTCGTTTGGGAGAAAAATGCAAAGGTACAAGACAGCTTTTCCTTGCCAATATCTCTCTTTTGCAAAGAGCTGCGCATTGGAAAATTCAGGGCTATGTCGTGTAGATGATGGCCTAACAGGAGGCTTTAAAATTTTCTTTCTAGTGTCCTTCGTTTGGGAGAAAAATGCAATGGTACAAGACAGCTTTTCCTTGCCAATATCTCTCTTTTGCAAAGAGCTGCGCATTGGAAAATTCAGGGCTATGTCGTGTAGATGATGGCCTAACAGGAGGCTTTAAAATTTTCTTTCTAGTGTCCTTCGTTTGGGAGAAAAATGCAATGGTACAAGACAGCTTTTCCTTGCCAATATCTCTCTTTTGCAAAGAGCTGCGCATTGGAAAATTCAGGGCTATGTCGTGTAGATGATGGCCTAACAGGAGGCTTTAAAATTTCAATTCTAGTGTCCTTCGTTTGGGAGAAAAATGCAAAGGTACAAGACAGCTTTTCCTTGCCAATATCTCTCTTTTGCAAAGAGCTACGCATTGGAAAATTCAGGGCTATGTCGTGTAGATGATGGCCTAACAGGAGGCTTTAAAATTTTCTTTCTAGTGTCCTTCGTTTGGGAGAAAAATGCAAAGGTACAAGACAGCTTTTCCTTGCCAATATCTCTCTTTTGCAAAGAGCTGCGCATTGGAAAATTCAGGGCTATGTCGTGTAGATGATGGCCTAACAGGAGGCTTTAAAATTTTCTTTCTAGTGTCCTTCGTTTGGGAGAAAAATGCAAAGGTACAAGACAGCTTTTCCTTGCCAATATCTCTCTTTTGCAAAGAGCTGCGCATTGGAAAATTCAGGGCTATGTCGTGCAGATGATGGCCTAACAGGAGGCTTTAAAATTTCAATTCTAGTGTCCTTCGTTTGGGAGAAAAATGCAAAGGTACAAGACAGCTTTTCCTTGCCAATATCTCTCTTTTGCAAAGAGCTGCGCATTGGAAAATTCAGGGCTATGTCGTGTAGATGATGGCCTAACAGGAGGCTTTAAAATTTTCTTTCTAGTGTCCTTCGTTTGGGAGAAAAATGCAATGGTACAAGACAGCTTTTCCTTGCCAATATCTCTCTTTTGCAAAGAGCTGCGCATTGGAAAAATCAGGGCTATGTCGTGTAGATGATGGCCTAACAGGAGGCTTTAAAATTTTCTTTCTAAGTGTCCTTCGTTTGGGAGAAAAATGCAAAGGTACAAGACAGCTTTTCCTTGCCAATATCTCTCTTTTGCAAAGAGCTGCGCATTGGAAAATTCAGGGCTATGTCGTGTAGATGATGGCCTAACAGGAGGCTTTAAAATTTTCTTTCTAGTGTCCTTCGTTTGGGAGAAAAATGCAAAGGTACAAGACAGCTTTTCCTTGCCAATATCTCTCTTTTGCAAAGAGCTGCGCATTGGAAAATTCAGGGCTATGTCGTGTAGATGATGGCCTAACAGGAGGCTTTAAAATTTTCTTTCTAGTGTCCTTCGTTTGGGAGAAAAATGCAAAGGTACAAGACAGCTTTTCCTTGCCAATATCTCTCTTTTGCAAAGAGCTGCGCATTGGAAAATTCAGGGCTATGTCGTGTAGATGATGGCATAACAGGAGGCTTTAAAATTTTCTTTCTTGTGTCCTTCGTTTGGGAGAAAAATGCAAAGGTACAAGACAGCTTTTCCTTGCCAATATCTCTCTTTTGCAAAGAGCTGTGCATTGGAAAATTCAGGGCTATATCGTGTAGATGATGGCCTAACAGGAGGCTTTAAAATTTTAATTCTAGTGTCCTTCGTTTGGGAGAAAAATGCAAAGGTACAAGACAGCTTTTCCTTGCCAATATCTCTCTTTTGCAAAGAGCTACGCATTGGAAAATTCAGGGCTATGTCGTGTAGATGATGGCCTAACAGGAGGCTTTAAAATTTTAATTCTAGTGTCCTTCGTTTGGGAGAAAAATGCAAAGGTACAAGACAGCTTTTCCTTGCCAATATCTCTCTTTTGCAAAGAGCTGCGCATTGGAAAATTCAGGGCTATGTCGTGTAGATGATGGCCTAACAGGAGGCTTTAAAATTTTCTTTCTAGTGTCCTTCGTTTGGGAGAAAAATGCAATGGTACAAGACAGCTTTTCCTTGCCAATATCTCTCTTTTGCAAAGAGCTACGCATTGGAAAATTCAGGGCTATGTCGTGTAGATGATGGCCTAACAGGAGGCTTTAAAATTTTCTTTCTAGTGTCCTTCGTTTGGGAGAAAAATGCAATGGTACAAGACAGCTTTTCCTTGCCAATATCTCTCTTTTGCAAAGAGCTGCGCATTGGAAAAATCAGGGCTATGTCGTGTAGATGATGGCCTAACAGGAGGCTTTAAAATTTTCTTTCTAGTGTCCTTCGTTTGGGAGAAAAATGCAAAGGTACAAGACAGCTTTTCCTTGCCAATATCTCTCTTTTGCAAAGAGCTGCGCATTGGAAAATTCAGGGCTATGTCGTGTAGATGATGGCATAACAGGAGGCTTTAAAATTTTCTTTCTTGTGTCCTTCGTTTGGGAGAAAAATGCAAAGGTACAAGACAGCTTTTCCTTGCCAATATCTCTCTTTTGCAAAGAGCTGTGCATTGGAAAATTCAGGGCTATATCGTGTAGATGATGGCCTAACAGGAGGCTTTAAAATTTTAATTCTAGTGTCCTTCGTTTGGGAGAAAAATGCAAAGGTACAAGACAGCTTTTCCTTGCCAATATCTCTCTTTTGCAAAGAGCTACGCATTGGAAAATTCAGGGCTATGTCGTGTAGATGATGGCCTAACAGGAGGCTTTAAAATTTTAATTCTAGTGTCCTTCGTTTGGGAGAAAAATGCAAAGGTACAAGACAGCTTTTCCTTGCCAATATCTCTCTTTTGCAAAGAGCTGCGCATTGGAAAATTCAGGGCTATGTCGTGTAGATGATGGCCTAACAGGAGGCTTTAAAATTTTCTTTCTAGTGTCCTTCGTTTGGGAGAAAAATGCAATGGTACAAGACAGCTTTTCCTTGCCAATATCTCTCTTTTGCAAAGAGCTACGCATTGGAAAATTCAGGGCTATGTCGTGTAGATGATGGCCTAACAGGAGGCTTTAAAATTTTCTTTCTAGTGTCCTTCGTTTGGGAGAAAAATGCAATGGTACAAGACAGCTTTTCCTTGCCAATATCTCTCTTTTGCAAAGAGCTGCGCATTGGAAAATTCAGGGCTATGTCGTGTAGATGATGGCCTAACAGGAGGCTTTAAAATTTTCTTTCTAGTGTCCTTCGTTTGGGAGAAAAATGCAATGGTACAAGACAGCTTTTCCTTGCCAATATCTCTCTTTTGCAAAGAGCTGCGCATTGGAAAATTCAGGGCTATGTCGTGTAGATGATGGCCTAACAGGAGGCTTTAAAATTTCAATTCTAGTGTCCTTCGTTTGGGAGAAAAATGCAAAGGTACAAGACAGCTTTTCCTTGCCAATATCTCTCTTTTGCAAAGAGCTACGCATTGGAAAATTCAGGGCTATGTCGTGTAGATGATGGCCTAACAGGAGGCTTTAAAATTTTCTTTCTAGTGTCCTTCGTTTGGGAGAAAAATGCAATGGTACAAGACAGCTTTTCCTTGCCAATATCTCTCTTTTGCAAAGAGCTGCGCATTGGAAAATTCAGGGCTATGTCGTGTAGATGATGGCTTAACAGGAGGCTTTAAAATTTTCTTTCTAGTGTCCTGCGTTTGGGAGAAAAATGCAATGGTACAAGACAGCTTTTCCTTGCCAATATCTCTCTTTTGCAAAGAGCTGCGCATTGGAAAATTCAGGGCTATGTCGTGTAGATGATGGCCTAACAGGAGGCTTTAAAATTTTCTTTCTAGTGTCCTTCGTTTGGGAGAAAAATGCAAAGGTACAAGACAGCTTTTCCTTGCCAATATCTCTCTTTTGCAAAGAGCTGCGCATTGGAAAATTCAGGGCTATGTCGTGTAGATGATGGCCTAACAGGAGGCTTTAAAATTTTCTTTCTAGTGTCCTTCGTTTGGGAGAAAAATGCAAAGGTACAAGACAGCTTTTCCTTGCCAATATCTCTCTTTTGCAAAGAGCTACGCATTGGAAAATTCAGGGCTATGTCGTGTAGATGATGGCCTAACAGGAGGCTTTAAAATTTTAATTCTAGTGTCCTTCGTTTGGGAGAAAAATGCAAAGGTACAAGACAGCTTTTCCTTGCCAATATCTCTCTTTTGCAAAGAGCTGCGCATTGGAAAATTCAGGGCTATGTCGTGTAGATGATGGCCTAACAGGAGGCTTTAAAATTTTCTTTCTAGTGTCCTTCGTTTGGGAGAAAAATGCAATGGTACAAGACAGCTTTTCCTTGCCAATATCTCTCTTTTGCAAAGAGCTACGCATTGGAAAATTCAGGGCTATGTCGTGTAGATGATGGCCTAACAGGAGGCTTTAAAATTTTCTTTCTAGTGTCCTTCGTTTGGGAGAAAAATGCAATGGTACAAGACAGCTTTTCCTTGCCAATATCTCTCTTTTGCAAAGAGCTGCGCATTGGAAAAATCAGGGCTATGTCGTGTAGATGATGGCCTAACAGGAGGCTTTAAAATTTTCTTTCTAGTGTCCTTCGTTTGGGAGAAAAATGCAAAGGTACAAGACAGCTTTTCCTTGCCAATATCTCTCTTTTGCAAAGAGCTGCGCATTGGAAAATTCAGGGCTATGTCGTGTAGATGATGGCATAACAGGAGGCTTTAAAATTTTCTTTCTTGTGTCCTTCGTTTGGGAGAAAAATGCAAAGGTACAAGACAGCTTTTCCTTGCCAATATCTCTCTTTTGCAAAGAGCTGTGCATTGGAAAATTCAGGGCTATATCGTGTAGATGATGGCCTAACAGGAGGCTTTAAAATTTTAATTCTAGTGTCCTTCGTTTGGGAGAAAAATGCAAAGGTACAAGACAGCTTTTCCTTGCCAATATCTCTCTTTTGCAAAGAGCTACGCATTGGAAAATTCAGGGCTATGTCGTGTAGATGATGGCCTAACAGGAGGCTTTAAAATTTTAATTCTAGTGTCCTTCGTTTGGGAGAAAAATGCAAAGGTACAAGACAGCTTTTCCTTGCCAATATCTCTCTTTTGCAAAGAGCTGCGCATTGGAAAATTCAGGGCTATGTCGTGTAGATGATGGCCTAACAGGAGGCTTTAAAATTTTCTTTCTAGTGTCCTTCGTTTGGGAGAAAAATGCAATGGTACAAGACAGCTTTTCCTTGCCAATATCTCTCTTTTGCAAAGAGCTACGCATTGGAAAATTCAGGGCTATGTCGTGTAGATGATGGCCTAACAGGAGGCTTTAAAATTTTCTTTCTAGTGTCCTTCGTTTGGGAGAAAAATGCAATGGTACAAGACAGCTTTTCCTTGCCAATATCTCTCTTTTGCAAAGAGCTGCGCATTGGAAAATTCAGGGCTATGTCGTGTAGATGATGGCCTAACAGGAGGCTTTAAAATTTTCTTTCTAGTGTCCTTCGTTTGGGAGAAAAATGCAATGGTACAAGACAGCTTTTCCTTGCCAATATCTCTCTTTTGCAAAGAGCTGCGCATTGGAAAATTCAGGGCTATGTCGTGTAGATGATGGCCTAACAGGAGGCTTTAAAATTTCAATTCTAGTGTCCTTCGTTTGGGAGAAAAATGCAAAGGTACAAGACAGCTTTTCCTTGCCAATATCTCTCTTTTGCAAAGAGCTACGCATTGGAAAATTCAGGGCTATGTCGTGTAGATGATGGCCTAACAGGAGGCTTTAAAATTTTCTTTCTAGTGTCCTTCGTTTGGGAGAAAAATGCAATGGTACAAGACAGCTTTTCCTTGCCAATATCTCTCTTTTGCAAAGAGCTGCGCATTGGAAAATTCAGGGCTATGTCGTGTAGATGATGGCTTAACAGGAGGCTTTAAAATTTTCTTTCTAGTGTCCTGCGTTTGGGAGAAAAATGCAATGGTACAAGACAGCTTTTCCTTGCCAATATCTCTCTTTTGCAAAGAGCTGCGCATTGGAAAATTCAGGGCTATGTCGTGTAGATGATGGCCTAACAGGAGGCTTTAAAATTTTCTTTCTAGTGTCCTTCGTTTGGGAGAAAAATGCAAAGGTACAAGACAGCTTTTCCTTGCCAATATCTCTCTTTTGCAAAGAGCTGCGCATTGGAAAAATCAGGGCTATGTCGTGTAGATGATGGCCTAACAGGAGGCTTTAAAATTTTCTTTCTAGTGTCCTTCGTTTGGGAGAAAAATGCAAAGGTACAGACAGCTTTTCCTTGCCAATATCTCTCTTTTGCAAAGAGCTACGCATTGGAAAATTCAGGGCTATGTCGTGTAGATGATGGCTTAACAGGAGGCTTTAAAATTTTCTTTCTAGTGTCCTGCGTTTGGGAGAAAAATGCAATGGTACAAGACAGCTTTTCCTTGCCAATATCTCTCTTTTGCAAAGAGCTGCGCATTGGAAAATTCAGGGCTATGTCGTGTAGATGATGGCCTAACAGGAGGCTTTAAAATTTTCTTTCTAGTGTCCTTCGTTTGGGAGAAAAATGCAATGGTACAAGACAGCTTTTCCTTGCCAATATCTCTCTTTTGCAAAGAGCTGCGCATTGGAAAAATCAGGGCTATGTCGTGTAGATGATGGCCTAACAGGAGGCTTTAAAATTTTCTTTCTAGTGTCCTTCGTTTGGGAGAAAAATGCAAAGGTACAAGACAGCTTTTCCTTGCCAATATCTCTCTTTTGCAAAGAGCTACGCATTGGAAAATTCAGGGCTATGTCGTGTAGATGATGGCATAACAGGAGGCTTTAAAATTTTAATTCTAGTGTCCTTCGTTTGGGAGAAAAATGCAAAGGTACAAGACAGCTTTTCCTTGCCAATATCTCTCTTTTGCAAAGAGCTGCGCATTGGAAAATTCAGAGCTATGTCGTGTAGATGATGGCCTAACAGGAGGCTTTAAAATTTTAATTCTAGTGTCCTTCGTTTGGGAGAAAAATGCAAAGGTACAAGACAGCTTTTCCTTGCCAATATCTCTCTTTTGCAAAGAGCTGCGCATTGGAAAATTCAGGGCTATGTCGTGTAGATGATGGCATAACAGGAGGCTTTAAAATTTTAATTCTAGTGTCCTTCGTTTGGGAGAAAAATGCAAAGGTACAAGACAGCTTTTCCTTGCCAATATCTCTCATTTGCAAGGAGCTGCGCATTGGAAAATTCAGGGCTATGTCGTGTAGATGATGGCCTAACAGGAGGCTTTAACATTTTCTTTCTAGTGTCCTTCGTTTGGGAGAAAAATGCAATGGTACAAGACAGCTTTTCCTTGCCAATATCTCTCTTTTGCAAAGAGCTGCGCATTGGAAAATTCAGGGCTATGTCGTGTAGATGATGGCCTAACAGGAGGCTTTAAAATTTCAATTCTAGTGTCCTTCGTTTGGGAGAAAATTGCAAAGGTACAAGACAGCTTTTCCTTGCCAATATCTCTCTTTTGCAAAGAGCTACGCATTGGAAAATTCAGGGCTATGTCGTGTAGATGATGGCCTAACAGGAGGCTTTAAAATTTTCTTTCTAGTGTCCTTCGTTTGGGAGAAAAATGCAATGGTACATGACAGCTTTTCCTTGCCAATATCTCTCTTTTGCAAAGAGCTGCGCATTGGAAAATTCAGGGCTATGTCGTGTAGATGATGGCTTAACAGGAGGCTTTAAAATTTTCTTTCCAGTGTCCTTCGTTTGGGAGAAAAATGCAATGGTACAAGACAGCTTTTCCTTGCCAATATCTCTCTTTTGCAAAGAGCTGCGCATTGGAAAAATCAGGGCTATGTCGTGTAGATGATGGCCTAACAGGAGGCTTTAAAATTTTCTTTCTAGTGTCCTTCGTTTGGGAGAAAAATGCAAAGGTACAAGACAGCTTTTCCTTGCCAATATCTCTCTTTTGCAAAGAGCTGCGCATTGGAAAATTCAGGGCTATGTCGTGTAGATGATGGCCTAACAGGAGGCTTTAAAATTTTAATTCTAGTGTCCTTCGTTTGGGAGAAAAATGCAAAGGTACAAGACAGCTTTTCCTTGCCAATATCTCTCTTTTGCAAAGAGCTACGCATTGGAAAATTCAGGGCTATGTCGTGTAGATGATGGCCTAACAGGAGGCTTTAAAATTTTAATTCTAGTGTCCTTCGTTTGGGAGAAAAATGCAAAGGTACAAGACAGCTTTTCCTTGCCAATATCTCTCTTTTGCAAAGAGCTGCGCATTGGAAAATTCAGGGCTATGTCGTGTAGATGATGGCCTAACAGGAGGCTTTAAAATTTTCTTTCTAGTGTCCTTCGTTTGGGAGAAAAATGCAAAGGTACAAGACAGCTTTTCCTTGCCAATATCTCTCTTTTGCAAAGAGCTACGCATTGGAAAATTCAGGGCTATGTCGTGTAGATGATGGCCTAACAGGAGGCTTTAAAATTTTCTTTCTAGTGTCCTTCGTTTGGGAGAAAAATGCAATGGTACAAGACAGCTTTTCCTTGCCAATATCTCTCTTTTGCAAAGAGCTGCGCATTGGAAAATTCAGGGCTATGTCGTGTAGATGATGGCCTAAAAGGAGGCTTTAAAATTTTCTTTCTAGTGTCCTTCGTTTGGGAGAAAAATGCAATGGTACAAGACAGCTTTTCCTTGCCAATATCTCTCTTTTGCAAAGAGCTGCGCATTGGAAAATTCAGGGCTATGTCGTGTAGATGATGGCCTAACAGGAGGCTTTAAAATTTCAATTCTAGTGTCCTTCGTTTTGGAGAAAAATGCAAAGGTACAAGACAGCTTTTCCTTGCCAATATCTCTCTTTTGCAAAGAGCTACGCATTGGAAAATTCAGGGCTATGTCGTGTAGATGATGGCCTAACAGGAGGCTTTAAAATTTTCTTTCTAGTGTCCTTCGTTTGGGAGAAAAATGCAAAGGTACAAGACAGCTTTTCCTTGCCAATATCTCTCTTTTGCAAAGAGCTGCGCATTGGAAAATTCAGGGCTATGTCGTGTAGATGATGGCCTAACAGGAGGCTTTAAAATTTTCTTTCTAGTGTCCTTCGTTTGGGAGAAAAATGCAAAGGTACAAGACAGCTTTTCCTTGCCAATATCTCTCTTTTGCAAAGAGCTGCGCATTGGAAAATTCAGGGCTATGTCGTGTAGATGATGGCCTAACAGGAGGCTTTAAAATTTTCTTTCTAGTGTCCTTCGTTTGGGAGAAAAATGCAAAGGTACAAGACAGCTTTTCCTTGCCAATATCTCTCTTTTGCAAAGAGCTGCGCATTGGAAAATTCAGGGCTATGTCGTGTAGATGATGGCCTAACAGGAGGCTTTAAAATTTTCTTTCTAGTGTCCTTCGTTTGGGAGAAAAATGCAATGGTACAAGACAGCTTTTCCTTGCCAATATCTCTCTTTTGCAAAGAGCTGCGCATTGGAAAAATCAGGGCTATGTCGTGTAGATGATGGCCTAACAGGAGGCTTTAAAATTTTCTTTCTAGTGTCCTTCGTTTGGGAGAAAAATGCAAAGGTACAAGACAGCTTTTCCTTGCCAATATCTCTCTTTTGCAAAGAGCTGCGCATTGGAAAATTCAGGGCTATGTCGTGTAGATGATGGCATAACAGGAGGCTTTAAAATTTTAATTCTAGTGTCCTTCGTTTGGGAGAAAAATGCAAAGGTACAAGACAGCTTTTCCTTGCCAATATCTCTCTTTTGCAAAGAGCTGCGCATTGGAAAATTCAGAGCTATGTCGTGTAGATGATGGCCTAACAGGAGGCTTTAAAATTTTAATTCTAGTGTCCTTCGTTTGGGAGAAAAATGCAAAGGTACAAGACAGCTTTTCCTTGCCAATATCTCTCTTTTGCAAAGAGCTGCGCATTGGAAAATTCAGGGCTATGTCGTGTAGATGATGGCATAACAGGAGGCTTTAAAATTTTAATTCTAGTGTCCTTCGTTTGGGAGAAAAATGCAAAGGTACAAGACAGCTTTTCCTTGCCAATATCTCTCTTTTGCAAAGAGCTGCGCATTGGAAAATTCAGAGCTATGTCGTGTAGATGATGGCCTAACAGGAGGCTTTAAAATTTTAATTCTAGTGTCCTTCGTTTGGGAGAAAAATGCAAAGGTACAAGACAGCTTTTCCTTGCCAATATCTCTCTTTTGCAAAGAGCTGCGCATTGGAAAATTCAGGGCTATGTCGTGTAGATGATGGCCTAACAGGAGGCTTTAAAATTTTCTTTCTAGTGTCCTTCGTTTGGGAGAAAAATGCAATGGTACAAGACAGCTTTTCCTTGCCAATATCTCTCTTTTGCAAAGAGCTGCGCATTGGAAAATTCAGGGCTATGTCGTGTAGATGATGGCTTAACAGGAGGCTTTAAAATTTTCTTTCTAGTGTCCTTCGTTTGGGAGAAAAATGCAATGGTACAAGACAGCTTTTCCTTGCCAATATCTCTCTTTTGCAAAGAGCTGCGCATTGGAAAATTCAGGGCTATGTCGTGTAGATGATGGCCTAACAGGAGGCTTTAAAATTTTAATTCTAGTGTCCTTCGTTTGGGAGAAAAATGCAAAGGTACAAGACAGCTTTTCCTTGCCAATATCTCTCTTTTGCAAAGAGCTACGCATTGGAAAATTCAGGGCTATGTCGTGTAGATGATGGCCTAACAGGAGGCTTTAAAATTTTAATTCTAGTGTCCTTCGTTTGGGAGAAAAATGCAAAGGTACAAGACAGCTTTTCCTTGCCAATATCTCTCTTTTGCAAAGAGCTGCGCATTGGAAAATTCAGGGCTATGTCGTGTAGATGATGGCCTAACAGGAGGCTTTAAAATTTTCTTTCTAGTGTCCTTCGTTTGGGAGAAAAATGCAAAGGTACAAGACAGCTTTTCCTTGCCAATATCTCTCTTTTGCAAAGAGCTACGCATTGGAAAATTCAGGGCTATGTCGTGTAGATGATGGCCTAACAGGAGGCTTTAAAATTTTCTTTCTAGTGTCCTTCGTTTGGGAGAAAAATGCAATGGTACAAGACAGCTTTTCCTTGCCAATATCTCTCTTTTGCAAAGAGCTGCGCATTGGAAAATTCAGGGCTATGTCGTGTAGATGATGGCCTAACAGGAGGCTTTAAAATTTTCTTTCTAGTGTCCTTCGTTTGGGAGAAAAATGCAATGGTACAAGACAGCTTTTCCTTGCCAATATCTCTCTTTTGCAAAGAGCTGCGCATTGGAAAATTCAGGGCTATGTCGTGTAGATGATGGCCTAACAGGAGGCTTTAAAATTTCAATTCTAGTGTCCTTCGTTTGGGAGAAAAATGCAAAGGTACAAGACCGCTTTTCCTTGCCAATATCTCTCTTTTGCAAAGAGCTGCGCATTGGAAAATTCAGGGCTATGTCGTGTAGATGATGGCCTAACAGGAGGCTTTAAAATTTTCTTTCTAGTGTCCTTCGTTTGGGAGAAAAATGCAAAGGTACAAGACAGCTTTTCCTTGCCAATATCTCTCTTTTGCAAAGAGCTGCGCATTGGACAATTCAGGGCTATGTCGTGTAGATGATGGCCTAACAGGAGGCTTTAAAATTTTCTTTCTAGTGTCCTTCGTTTGGGAGAAAAATGCAAAGGTACAAGACAGCTTTTCCTTGCCAATATCTCTCTTTTGCAAAGAGCTGCGCATTGGAAAATTCAGGGCTATGTCGTGTAGATGATGGCCTAACAGGAGGCTTTAAAATTTTCTTTCTAGTGTCCTTCGTTTGGGAGAAAAATGCAAAGGTATTAGACAGCTTTTCCTTGCCAATATCTCTCTTTTGCAAAGAGCTGCGCATTGGAAAATTCAGGGCTATGTCGTGTAGATGATGGCCTAACAGGAGGCTTTAAAATTTTCTTTCTAGTGTCCTTCGTTTGGGAGAAAAATGCAATGGGTCAAGACAGCTTTTCCTTGCCAATATCTCTCTTTTGCAAAGAGCTGCGCATTGGAAAAATCAGGGCTATGTCGTGTAGATGATGGCCTAACAGGAGGCTTTAAAATTTTCTTTCTAGTGTCCTTCGTTTGGGAGAAAAATGCAAAGGTACAAGACAGCTTTTCCTTGCCAATATCTCTCTTTTGCAAAGAGCTGCGCATTGGAAAATTCAGGGCTATGTCTTGTAGATGATGGCCTAACAGGAGGCTTTAAAATTTTATTTCTAGTGTCCTTCGTTTGGGAGAAAAATGCAAAGGTACAAGACAGCTTTTCCTTGCCAATATCTCTCTTTTGCAAAGAGCTGCGCATTGGAAAATTCAGGGCTATGTCGTGTAGATGATGGCATAACAGGAGGCTTTAAAATTTTAATTCTAGTGTCCTTCGTTTGGGAGAAAAATGCAAAGGTACAAGACAGCTTTTCCTTGCCAATATCTCTCTTTTGCAAAGAGCTGCGCATTGGAAAATTCAGGGCTATGTCGTGTAGATGATGGCCTAACAGGAGGCTTTAAAATTTTAATTCTAGTGTGCTTCGTTTGGGAGAAAAATGCAAAGGTACAAGACAGCTTTTCCTTGCCAATATCTCTCTTTTGCAGAGAGCTGCGCATTGAAAAATTCAGGGCTATGTCGTGTAGATGATGGCATAACAGGAGGCTTTAAAATTTTCTTTCTAGTGTCCTTCGTTTGGGAGAAAAATGCAAAGGTACAAGACAGCTTTTCCTTGCCAATATCTCTCTTTTGCAAAGAGCTGCGCATTGGAAAATTCAGGGCTATGTCGTGTAGATGATGGCCTAACAGGAGGCTTTAAAATTTTCTTTCTAGTGTCCTTCGTTTGGGAGAAAAATGCAATGGTACAAGACAGCTTTTCCTTGCCAATATCTCTCTTTTGCAAAGAGCTGCGCATTGGAAAATTCAGGGCTATGTCGTGTAGATGATGGCCTAACAGGAGGCTTTAAAATTTTAATTCTAGTGTCCTTCGTTTGGGAGAAAAATGCAAAGGTACAAGACAGCTTTTCCTTGCCAATATCTCTCTTTTGCAGAGAGCTGCGCATTGAAAAATTCAGGGCTATGTCGTGTAGATGATGGCATAACAGGAGGCTTTAAAATTTTCTTTCTAGTGTCCTTCGTTTGGGAGAAAAATGCAAAGGTACAAGACAGCTTTTCCTTGCCAATATCTCTCTTTTGCAAAGAGCTGCGCATTGGAAAATTCAGGGCTATGTCGTGTAGATGATGGCCTAACAGGAGGCTTTAAAATTTTCTTTCTAGTGTCCTTCGTTTGGGAGAAAAATGCAATGGTACAAGACAGCTTTTCCTTGCCAATATCTCTCTTTTGCAAAGAGCTGCGCATTGGAAAATTCAGGGCTATGTCGTGTAGATGATGGCCTAACAGGAGGCTTTAAAATTTTCTTTCTAGTGTCCTTCGTTTGGGAGAAAAATGCAATGGTACAAGACAGCTTTTCCTTGCCAATATCTCTCTTTTGCAAAGAGCTGCGCATTGGAAAAATCAGGACTATGTCGTGTAGATGATGGCCTAACAGGAGGCTTTAAAATTTTAATTCTAGTGTCCTTCGTTTGGGAGAAAAATGCAAAGGTACAAGACAGCTTTTCCTTGCCAATATCTCTCTTTTGCAAAGAGCTACGCATTGGAAAATTCAGGGCTATGTCGTGTAGATGATGGCCTAACAGGAGGCTTTAAAATTTTAATTCTAGTGTCCTTCGTTTGGGAGAAAAATGCAAAGGTACAAGACAGCTTTTCCTTGCCAATATCTCTCTTTTGCAAAGAGCTGCGCATTGGAAAATTCAGGGCTATGTCGTGTAGATGATGGCCTAACAGGAGGCTTTAAAATTTTAATTCTAGTGTCCTTCGTTTGGGAGAAAAATGCAAAGGTACAAGACAGCTTTTCCTTGCCAATATCTCTCTTTTGCAGAGAGCTGCGCATTGAAAAATTCAGGGCTATGTCGTGTAGATGATGGCATAACAGGAGGCTTTAAAATTTTCTTTCTAGTGTCCTTCGTTTGGGAGAAAAATGCAAAGGTACAAGACAGCTTTTCCTTGCCAATATCTCTCTTTTGCAAAGAGCTGCGCATTGGAAAATTCAGGGCTATGTCGTGTAGATGATGGCCTAACAGGAGGCTTTAAAATTTTCTTTCTAGTGTCCTTCGTTTGGGAGAAAAATGCAATGGTACAAGACAGCTTTTCCTTGCCAATATCTCTCTTTTGCAAAGAGCTGCGCATTGGAAAATTCAGGGCTATGTCGTGTAGATGATGGCCTAACAGGAGGCTTTAAAATTTTAATTCTAGTGTCCTTCGTTTGGGAGAAAAATGCAAAGGTACAAGACAGCTTTTCCTTGCCAATATCTCTCTTTTGCAGAGAGCTGCGCATTGAAAAATTCAGGGCTATGTCGTGTAGATGATGGCATAACAGGAGGCTTTAAAATTTTCTTTCTAGTGTCCTTCGTTTGGGAGAAAAATGCAAAGGTACAAGACAGCTTTTCCTTGCCAATATCTCTCTTTTGCAAAGAGCTGCGCATTGGAAAATTCAGGGCTATGTCGTGTAGATGATGGCCTAACAGGAGGCTTTAAAATTTTCTTTCTAGTGTCCTTCGTTTGGGAGAAAAATGCAATGGTACAAGACAGCTTTTCCTTGCCAATATCTCTCTTTTGCAAAGAGCTGCGCATTGGAAAATTCAGGGCTATGTCGTGTAGATGATGGCCTAACAGGAGGCTTTAAAATTTTCTTTCTAGTGTCCTTCGTTTGGGAGAAAAATGCAATGGTACAAGACAGCTTTTCCTTGCCAATATCTCTCTTTTGCAAAGAGCTGCGCATTGGAAAAATCAGGACTATGTCGTGTAGATGATGGCCTAACAGGAGGCTTTAAAATTTTAATTCTAGTGTCCTTCGTTTGGGAGAAAAATGCAAAGGTACAAGACAGCTTTTCCTTGCCAATATCTCTCTTTTGCAAAGAGCTACGCATTGGAAAATTCAGGGCTATGTCGTGTAGATGATGGCCTAACAGGAGGCTTTAAAATTTTAATTCTAGTGTCCTTCGTTTGGGAGAAAAATGCAAAGGTACAAGACAGCTTTTCCTTGCCAATATCTCTCTTTTGCAAAGAGCTACGCATTGGAAAATTCAGGGCTATGTCGTGTAGATGATGGCCTAACAGGAGGCTTTAAAATTTTAATTCTAGTGTCCTTCGTTTGGGAGAAAAATGCAAAGGTACAAGACAGCTTTTCCTTGCCAATATCTCTCTTTTGCAAAGAGCTGCGCATTGGAAAATTCAGGGCTATGTCGTGTAGATGATGGCCTAACAGGAGGCTTTAAAATTTTCTTTCTAGTGTCCTTCGTTTGGGAGAAAAATGCAAAGGTACAAGACAGCTTTTCCTTGCCAATATCTCTCTTTTGCAAAGAGCTACGCATTGGAAAATTCAGGGCTATGTCGTGTAGATGATGGCCTAACAGGAGGCTTTAAAATTTTCTTTCTAGTGTCCTTCGTTTGGGAGAAAAATGCAATGGTACAAGACAGCTTTTCCTTGCCAATATCTCTCTTTTGCAAAGAGCTGCGCATTGGAAAATTCAGGGCTATGTCGTGTAGATGATGGCCTAACAGGAGGCTTTAAAATTTTCTTTCTAGTGTCCTTCGTTTGGGAGAAAAATGCAATGGTACAAGACAGCTTTTCCTTGCCAATATCTCTCTTTTGCAAAGAGCTGCGCATTGGAAAATTCAGGGCTATGTCGTGTAGATGATGGCCTAACAGGAGGCTTTAAAATTTTCTTTCTAGTGTCCTTCGTTTGGGAGAAAAATGCAAAGGTACAAGACAGCTTTTCCTTGCCAATATCTCTCTTTTGCAAAGAGCTACGCATTGGAAAATTCAGGGCTATGTCGTGTAGATGATGGCCTAACAGGAGGCTTTAAAATTTTCTTTCTAGTGTCCTTCGTTTGGGAGAAAAATGCAAAGGTACAAGACAGCTTTTCCTTGCCAATATCTCTCTTTTGCAAAGAGCTACGCATTGGAAAATTCAGGGCTATGTCGTGTAGATGATGGCCTAACAGGAGGCTTTAAAATTTTAATTCTAGTGTCCTTCGTTTGGGAGAAAAATGCAAAGGTACAAGACAGCTTTTCCTTGCCAATATCTCTCTTTTGCAAAGAGCTGCGCATTGGAAAATTCAGGGCTATGTCGTGTAGATGATGGCCTAACAGGAGGCTTTAAAATTTTCTTTCTAGTGTCCTTCGTTTGGGAGAAAAATGCAATGGTACAAGACAGCTTTTCCTTGCCAATATCTCTCTTTTGCAAAGAGCTACGCATTGGAAAATTCAGGGCTATGTCGTGTAGATGATGGCCTAACAGGAGGCTTTAAAATTTTCTTTCTAGTGTCCTTCGTTTGGGAGAAAAATGCAATGGTACAAGACAGCTTTTCCTTGCCAATATCTCTCTTTTGCAAAGAGCTGCGCATTGGAAAAATCAGGGCTATGTCGTGTAGATGATGGCCTAACAGGAGGCTTTAAAATTTTCTTTCTAGTGTCCTTCGTTTGGGAGAAAAATGCAAAGGTACAAGACAGCTTTTCCTTGCCAATATCTCTCTTTTGCAAAGAGCTGCGCATTGGAAAATTCAGGGCTATGTCGTGTAGATGATGGCATAACAGGAGGCTTTAAAATTTTCTTTCTTGTGTCCTTCGTTTGGGAGAAAAATGCAAAGGTACAAGACAGCTTTTCCTTGCCAATATCTCTCTTTTGCAAAGAGCTGTGCATTGGAAAATTCAGGGCTATATCGTGTAGATGATGGCCTAACAGGAGGCTTTAAAATTTTAATTCTAGTGTCCTTCGTTTGGGAGAAAAATGCAAAGGTACAAGACAGCTTTTCCTTGCCAATATCTCTCTTTTGCAAAGAGCTACGCATTGGAAAATTCAGGGCTATGTCGTGTAGATGATGGCCTAACAGGAGGCTTTAAAATTTTAATTCTAGTGTCCTTCGTTTGGGAGAAAAATGCAAAGGTACAAGACAGCTTTTCCTTGCCAATATCTCTCTTTTGCAAAGAGCTGCGCATTGGAAAATTCAGGGCTATGTCGTGTAGATGATGGCCTAACAGGAGGCTTTAAAATTTTCTTTCTAGTGTCCTTCGTTTGGGAGAAAAATGCAATGGTACAAGACAGCTTTTCCTTGCCAATATCTCTCTTTTGCAAAGAGCTACGCATTGGAAAATTCAGGGCTATGTCGTGTAGATGATGGCCTAACAGGAGGCTTTAAAATTTTCTTTCTAGTGTCCTTCGTTTGGGAGAAAAATGCAATGGTACAAGACAGCTTTTCCTTGCCAATATCTCTCTTTTGCAAAGAGCTGCGCATTGGAAAATTCAGGGCTATGTCGTGTAGATGATGGCCTAACAGGAGGCTTTAAAATTTTCTTTCTAGTGTCCTTCGTTTGGGAGAAAAATGCAATGGTACAAGACAGCTTTTCCTTGCCAATATCTCTCTTTTGCAAAGAGCTGCGCATTGGAAAATTCAGGGCTATGTCGTGTAGATGATGGCCTAACAGGAGGCTTTAAAATTTCAATTCTAGTGTCCTTCGTTTGGGAGAAAAATGCAAAGGTACAAGACAGCTTTTCCTTGCCAATATCTCTCTTTTGCAAAGAGCTACGCATTGGAAAATTCAGGGCTATGTCGTGTAGATGATGGCCTAACAGGAGGCTTTAAAATTTTCTTTCTAGTGTCCTTCGTTTGGGAGAAAAATGCAATGGTACAAGACAGCTTTTCCTTGCCAATATCTCTCTTTTGCAAAGAGCTGCGCATTGGAAAATTCAGGGCTATGTCGTGTAGATGATGGCTTAACAGGAGGCTTTAAAATTTTCTTTCTAGTGTCCTGCGTTTGGGAGAAAAATGCAATGGTACAAGACAGCTTTTCCTTGCCAATATCTCTCTTTTGCAAAGAGCTGCGCATTGGAAAATTCAGGGCTATGTCGTGTAGATGATGGCCTAACAGGAGGCTTTAAAATTTTCTTTCTAGTGTCCTTCGTTTGGGAGAAAAATGCAAAGGTACAAGACAGCTTTTCCTTGCCAATATCTCTCTTTTGCAAAGAGCTGCGCATTGGAAAAATCAGGGCTATGTCGTGTAGATGATGGCCTAACAGGAGGCTTTAAAATTTTCTTTCTAGTGTCCTTCGTTTGGGAGAAAAATGCAAAGGTACAAGACAGCTTTTCCTTGCCAATATCTCTCTTTTGCAAAGAGCTACGCATTGGAAAATTCAGGGCTATGTCGTGTAGATGATGGCTTAACAGGAGGCTTTAAAATTTTCTTTCTAGTGTCCTGCGTTTGGGAGAAAAATGCAATGGTACAAGACAGCTTTTCCTTGCCAATATCTCTCTTTTGCAAAGAGCTGCGCATTGGAAAATTCAGGGCTATGTCGTGTAGATGATGGCCTAACAGGAGGCTTTAAAATTTTCTTTCTAGTGTCCTTCGTTTGGGAGAAAAATGCAATGGTACAAGACAGCTTTTCCTTGCCAATATCTCTCTTTTGCAAAGAGCTGCGCATTGGAAAAATCAGGGCTATGTCGTGTAGATGATGGCCTAACAGGAGGCTTTAAAATTTTCTTTCTAGTGTCCTTCGTTTGGGAGAAAAATGCAAAGGTACAAGACAGCTTTTCCTTGCCAATATCTCTCTTTTGCAAAGAGCTACGCATTGGAAAATTCAGGGCTATGTCGTGTAGATGATGGCATAACAGGAGGCTTTAAAATTTTAATTCTAGTGTCCTTCGTTTGGGAGAAAAATGCAAAGGTACAAGACAGCTTTTCCTTGCCAATATCTCTCTTTTGCAAAGAGCTGCGCATTGGAAAATTCAGAGCTATGTCGTGTAGATGATGGCCTAACAGGAGGCTTTAAAATTTTAATTCTAGTGTCCTTCGTTTGGGAGAAAAATGCAAAGGTACAAGACAGCTTTTCCTTGCCAATATCTCTCTTTTGCAAAGAGCTGCGCATTGGAAAATTCAGGGCTATGTCGTGTAGATGATGGCATAACAGGAGGCTTTAAAATTTTAATTCTAGTGTCCTTCGTTTGGGAGAAAAATGCAAAGGTACAAGACAGCTTTTCCTTGCCAATATCTCTCATTTGCAAGGAGCTGCGCATTGGAAAATTCAGGGCTATGTCGTGTAGATGATGGCCTAACAGGAGGCTTTAACATTTTCTTTCTAGTGTCCTTCGTTTGGGAGAAAAATGCAATGGTACAAGACAGCTTTTCCTTGCCAATATCTCTCTTTTGCAAAGAGCTGCGCATTGGAAAATTCAGGGCTATGTCGTGTAGATGATGGCCTAACAGGAGGCTTTAAAATTTCAATTCTAGTGTCCTTCGTTTGGGAGAAAATTGCAAAGGTACAAGACAGCTTTTCCTTGCCAATATCTCTCTTTTGCAAAGAGCTACGCATTGGAAAATTCAGGGCTATGTCGTGTAGATGATGGCCTAACAGGAGGCTTTAAAATTTTCTTTCTAGTGTCCTTCGTTTGGGAGAAAAATGCAATGGTACATGACAGCTTTTCCTTGCCAATATCTCTCTTTTGCAAAGAGCTGCGCATTGGAAAATTCAGGGCTATGTCGTGTAGATGATGGCTTAACAGGAGGCTTTAAAATTTTCTTTCCAGTGTCCTTCGTTTGGGAGAAAAATGCAATGGTACAAGACAGCTTTTCCTTGCCAATATCTCTCTTTTGCAAAGAGCTGCGCATTGGAAAAATCAGGGCTATGTCGTGTAGATGATGGCCTAACAGGAGGCTTTAAAATTTTCTTTCTAGTGTCCTTCGTTTGGGAGAAAAATGCAAAGGTACAAGACAGCTTTTCCTTGCCAATATCTCTCTTTTGCAAAGAGCTGCGCATTGGAAAATTCAGGGCTATGTCGTGTAGATGATGGCCTAACAGGAGGCTTTAAAATTTTAATTCTAGTGTCCTTCGTTTGGGAGAAAAATGCAAAGGTACAAGACAGCTTTTCCTTGCCAATATCTCTCTTTTGCAAAGAGCTACGCATTGGAAAATTCAGGGCTATGTCGTGTAGATGATGGCCTAACAGGAGGCTTTAAAATTTTAATTCTAGTGTCCTTCGTTTGGGAGAAAAATGCAAAGGTACAAGACAGCTTTTCCTTGCCAATATCTCTCTTTTGCAAAGAGCTGCGCATTGGAAAATTCAGGGCTATGTCGTGTAGATGATGGCCTAACAGGAGGCTTTAAAATTTTCTTTCTAGTGTCCTTCGTTTGGGAGAAAAATGCAAAGGTACAAGACAGCTTTTCCTTGCCAATATCTCTCTTTTGCAAAGAGCTACGCATTGGAAAATTCAGGGCTATGTCGTGTAGATGATGGCCTAACAGGAGGCTTTAAAATTTTCTTTCTAGTGTCCTTCGTTTGGGAGAAAAATGCAATGGTACAAGACAGCTTTTCCTTGCCAATATCTCTCTTTTGCAAAGAGCTGCGCATTGGAAAATTCAGGGCTATGTCGTGTAGATGATGGCCTAAAAGGAGGCTTTAAAATTTTCTTTCTAGTGTCCTTCGTTTGGGAGAAAAATGCAATGGTACAAGACAGCTTTTCCTTGCCAATATCTCTCTTTTGCAAAGAGCTGCGCATTGGAAAATTCAGGGCTATGTCGTGTAGATGATGGCCTAACAGGAGGCTTTAAAATTTCAATTCTAGTGTCCTTCGTTTTGGAGAAAAATGCAAAGGTACAAGACAGCTTTTCCTTGCCAATATCTCTCTTTTGCAAAGAGCTACGCATTGGAAAATTCAGGGCTATGTCGTGTAGATGATGGCCTAACAGGAGGCTTTAAAATTTTCTTTCTAGTGTCCTTCGTTTGGGAGAAAAATGCAAAGGTACAAGACAGCTTTTCCTTGCCAATATCTCTCTTTTGCAAAGAGCTGCGCATTGGAAAATTCAGGGCTATGTCGTGTAGATGATGGCCTAACAGGAGGCTTTAAAATTTTCTTTCTAGTGTCCTTCGTTTGGGAGAAAAATGCAAAGGTACAAGACAGCTTTTCCTTGCCAATATCTCTCTTTTGCAAAGAGCTGCGCATTGGAAAATTCAGGGCTATGTCGTGTAGATGATGGCCTAACAGGAGGCTTTAAAATTTTCTTTCTAGTGTCCTTCGTTTGGGAGAAAAATGCAAAGGTACAAGACAGCTTTTCCTTGCCAATATCTCTCTTTTGCAAAGAGCTGCGCATTGGAAAATTCAGGGCTATGTCGTGTAGATGATGGCCTAACAGGAGGCTTTAAAATTTTCTTTCTAGTGTCCTTCGTTTGGGAGAAAAATGCAATGGTACAAGACAGCTTTTCCTTGCCAATATCTCTCTTTTGCAAAGAGCTGCGCATTGGAAAAATCAGGGCTATGTCGTGTAGATGATGGCCTAACAGGAGGCTTTAAAATTTTCTTTCTAGTGTCCTTCGTTTGGGAGAAAAATGCAAAGGTACAAGACAGCTTTTCCTTGCCAATATCTCTCTTTTGCAAAGAGCTGCGCATTGGAAAATTCAGGGCTATGTCGTGTAGATGATGGCATAACAGGAGGCTTTAAAATTTTAATTCTAGTGTCCTTCGTTTGGGAGAAAAATGCAAAGGTACAAGACAGCTTTTCCTTGCCAATATCTCTCTTTTGCAAAGAGCTGCGCATTGGAAAATTCAGAGCTATGTCGTGTAGATGATGGCCTAACAGGAGGCTTTAAAATTTTAATTCTAGTGTCCTTCGTTTGGGAGAAAAATGCAAAGGTACAAGACAGCTTTTCCTTGCCAATATCTCTCTTTTGCAAAGAGCTGCGCATTGGAAAATTCAGGGCTATGTCGTGTAGATGATGGCCTAACAGGAGGCTTTAAAATTTTCTTTCTAGTGTCCTTCGTTTGGGAGAAAAATGCAATGGTACAAGACAGCTTTTCCTTGCCAATATCTCTCTTTTGCAAAGAGCTGCGCATTGGAAAATTCAGGGCTATGTCGTGTAGATGATGGCTTAACAGGAGGCTTTAAAATTTTCTTTCTAGTGTCCTTCGTTTGGGAGAAAAATGCAATGGTACAAGACAGCTTTTCCTTGCCAATATCTCTCTTTTGCAAAGAGCTGCGCATTGGAAAATTCAGGGCTATGTCGTGTAGATGATGGCCTAACAGGAGGCTTTAAAATTTTAATTCTAGTGTCCTTCGTTTGGGAGAAAAATGCAAAGGTACAAGACAGCTTTTCCTTGCCAATATCTCTCTTTTGCAAAGAGCTACGCATTGGAAAATTCAGGGCTATGTCGTGTAGATGATGGCCTAACAGGAGGCTTTAAAATTTTAATTCTAGTGTCCTTCGTTTGGGAGAAAAATGCAAAGGTACAAGACAGCTTTTCCTTGCCAATATCTCTCTTTTGCAAAGAGCTGCGCATTGGAAAATTCAGGGCTATGTCGTGTAGATGATGGCCTAACAGGAGGCTTTAAAATTTTCTTTCTAGTGTCCTTCGTTTGGGAGAAAAATGCAAAGGTACAAGACAGCTTTTCCTTGCCAATATCTCTCTTTTGCAAAGAGCTACGCATTGGAAAATTCAGGGCTATGTCGTGTAGATGATGGCCTAACAGGAGGCTTTAAAATTTTCTTTCTAGTGTCCTTCGTTTGGGAGAAAAATGCAATGGTACAAGACAGCTTTTCCTTGCCAATATCTCAATTTTGCAAAGAGCTGCGCATTGGAAAATTCAGGGCTATGTCGTGTAGATGATGGCCTAACAGGAGGCTTTAAAATTTTCTTTCTAGTGTCCTTCGTTTGGGAGAAAAATGCAATGGTACAAGACAGCTTTTCCTTGCCAATATCTCTCTTTTGCAAAGAGCTGCGCATTGGAAAATTCAGGGCTATGTCGTGTAGATGATGGCCTAACAGGAGGCTTTAAAATTTCAATTCTAGTGTCCTTCGTTTGGGAGAAAAATGCAAAGGTACAAGACCGCTTTTCCTTGCCAATATCTCTCTTTTGCAAAGAGCTGCGCATTGGAAAATTCAGGGCTATGTCGTGTAGATGATGGCCTAACAGGAGGCTTTAAAATTTTCTTTCTAGTGTCCTTCGTTTGGGAGAAAAATGCAAAGGTACAAGACAGCTTTTCCTTGCCAATATCTCTCTTTTGCAAAGAGCTGCGCATTGGACAATTCAGGGCTATGTCGTGTAGATGATGGCCTAACAGGAGGCTTTAAAATTTTCTTTCTAGTGTCCTTCGTTTGGGAGAAAAATGCAAAGGTACAAGACAGCTTTTCCTTGCCAATATCTCTCTTTTGCAAAGAGCTGCGCATTGGAAAATTCAGGGCTATGTCGTGTAGATGATGGCCTAACAGGAGGCTTTAAAATTTTCTTTCTAGTGTCCTTCGTTTGGGAGAAAAATGCAAAGGTACAAGACAGCTTTTCCTTGCCAATATCTCTCTTTTGCAAAGAGCTGCGCATTGGAAAATTCAGGGCTATGTCGTGTAGATGATGGCCTAACAGGAGGCTTTAAAATTTTCTTTCTAGTGTCCTTCGTTTGGGAGAAAAATGCAATGGGTCAAGACAGCTTTTCCTTGCCAATATCTCTCTTTTGCAAAGAGCTGCGCATTGGAAAAATCAGGGCTATGTCGTGTAGATGATGGCCTAACAGGAGGCTTTAAAATTTTCTTTCTAGTGTCCTTCGTTTGGGAGAAAAATGCAAAGGTACAAGACAGCTTTTCCTTGCCAATATCTCTCTTTTGCAAAGAGCTGCGCATTGGAAAATTCAGGGCTATGTCTTGTAGATGATGGCCTAACAGGAGGCTTTAAAATTTTATTTCTAGTGTCCTTCGTTTGGGAGAAAAATGCAAAGGTACAAGACAGCTTTTCCTTGCCAATATCTCTCTTTTGCAAAGAGCTGCGCATTGGAAAATTCAGGGCTATGTCGTGTAGATGATGGCATAACAGGAGGCTTTAAAATTTTAATTCTAGTGTCCTTCGTTTGGGAGAAAAATGCAAAGGTACAAGACAGCTTTTCCTTGCCAATATCTCTCTTTTGCAAAGAGCTGCGCATTGGAAAATTCAGGGCTATGTCGTGTAGATGATGGCCTAACAGGAGGCTTTAAAATTTTAATTCTAGTGTGCTTCGTTTGGGAGAAAAATGCAAAGGTACAAGACAGCTTTTCCTTGCCAATATCTCTCTTTTGCAGAGAGCTGCGCATTGAAAAATTCAGGGCTATGTCGTGTAGATGATGGCATAACAGGAGGCTTTAAAATTTTCTTTCTAGTGTCCTTCGTTTGGGAGAAAAATGCAAAGGTACAAGACAGCTTTTCCTTGCCAATATCTCTCTTTTGCAAAGAGCTGCGCATTGGAAAATTCAGGGCTATGTCGTGTAGATGATGGCCTAACAGGAGGCTTTAAAATTTTCTTTCTAGTGTCCTTCGTTTGGGAGAAAAATGCAATGGTACAAGACAGCTTTTCCTTGCCAATATCTCTCTTTTGCAAAGAGCTGCGCATTGGAAAATTCAGGGCTATGTCGTGTAGATGATGGCCTAACAGGAGGCTTTAAAATTTTAATTCTAGTGTCCTTCGTTTGGGAGAAAAATGCAAAGGTACAAGACAGCTTTTCCTTGCCAATATCTCTCTTTTGCAGAGAGCTGCGCATTGAAAAATTCAGGGCTATGTCGTGTAGATGATGGCATAACAGGAGGCTTTAAAATTTTCTTTCTAGTGTCCTTCGTTTGGGAGAAAAATGCAAAGGTACAAGACAGCTTTTCCTTGCCAATATCTCTCTTTTGCAAAGAGCTGCGCATTGGAAAATTCAGGGCTATGTCGTGTAGATGATGGCCTAACAGGAGGCTTTAAAATTTTCTTTCTAGTGTCCTTCGTTTGGGAGAAAAATGCAATGGTACAAGACAGCTTTTCCTTGCCAATATCTCTCTTTTGCAAAGAGCTGCGCATTGGAAAATTCAGGGCTATGTCGTGTAGATGATGGCCTAACAGGAGGCTTTAAAATTTTCTTTCTAGTGTCCTTCGTTTGGGAGAAAAATGCAATGGTACAAGACAGCTTTTCCTTGCCAATATCTCTCTTTTGCAAAGAGCTGCGCATTGGAAAAATCAGGACTATGTCGTGTAGATGATGGCCTAACAGGAGGCTTTAAAATTTTAATTCTAGTGTCCTTCGTTTGGGAGAAAAATGCAAAGGTACAAGACAGCTTTTCCTTGCCAATATCTCTCTTTTGCAAAGAGCTACGCATTGGAAAATTCAGGGCTATGTCGTGTAGATGATGGCCTAACAGGAGGCTTTAAAATTTTAATTCTAGTGTCCTTCGTTTGGGAGAAAAATGCAAAGGTACAAGACAGCTTTTCCTTGCCAATATCTCTCTTTTGCAAAGAGCTGCGCATTGGAAAATTCAGGGCTATGTCGTGTAGATGATGGCCTAACAGGAGGCTTTAAAATTTTAATTCTAGTGTCCTTCGTTTGGGAGAAAAATGCAAAGGTACAAGACAGCTTTTCCTTGCCAATATCTCTCTTTTGCAGAGAGCTGCGCATTGAAAAATTCAGGGCTATGTCGTGTAGATGATGGCATAACAGGAGGCTTTAAAATTTTCTTTCTAGTGTCCTTCGTTTGGGAGAAAAATGCAAAGGTACAAGACAGCTTTTCCTTGCCAATATCTCTCTTTTGCAAAGAGCTGCGCATTGGAAAATTCAGGGCTATGTCGTGTAGATGATGGCCTAACAGGAGGCTTTAAAATTTTCTTTCTAGTGTCCTTCGTTTGGGAGAAAAATGCAATGGTACAAGACAGCTTTTCCTTGCCAATATCTCTCTTTTGCAAAGAGCTGCGCATTGGAAAATTCAGGGCTATGTCGTGTAGATGATGGCCTAACAGGAGGCTTTAAAATTTTAATTCTAGTGTCCTTCGTTTGGGAGAAAAATGCAAAGGTACAAGACAGCTTTTCCTTGCCAATATCTCTCTTTTGCAGAGAGCTGCGCATTGAAAAATTCAGGGCTATGTCGTGTAGATGATGGCATAACAGGAGGCTTTAAAATTTTCTTTCTAGTGTCCTTCGTTTGGGAGAAAAATGCAAAGGTACAAGACAGCTTTTCCTTGCCAATATCTCTCTTTTGCAAAGAGCTGCGCATTGGAAAATTCAGGGCTATGTCGTGTAGATGATGGCCTAACAGGAGGCTTTAAAATTTTCTTTCTAGTGTCCTTCGTTTGGGAGAAAAATGCAATGGTACAAGACAGCTTTTCCTTGCCAATATCTCTCTTTTGCAAAGAGCTGCGCATTGGAAAATTCAGGGCTATGTCGTGTAGATGATGGCCTAACAGGAGGCTTTAAAATTTTCTTTCTAGTGTCCTTCGTTTGGGAGAAAAATGCAATGGTACAAGACAGCTTTTCCTTGCCAATATCTCTCTTTTGCAAAGAGCTGCGCATTGGAAAAATCAGGACTATGTCGTGTAGATGATGGCCTAACAGGAGGCTTTAAAATTTTAATTCTAGTGTCCTTCGTTTGGGAGAAAAATGCAAAGGTACAAGACAGCTTTTCCTTGCCAATATCTCTCTTTTGCAAAGAGCTACGCATTGGAAAATTCAGGGCTATGTCGTGTAGATGATGGCCTAACAGGAGGCTTTAAAATTTTAATTCTAGTGTCCTTCGTTTGGGAGAAAAATGCAAAGGTACAAGACAGCTTTTCCTTGCCAATATCTCTCTTTTGCAAAGAGCTACGCATTGGAAAATTCAGGGCTATGTCGTGTAGATGATGGCCTAACAGGAGGCTTTAAAATTTTAATTCTAGTGTCCTTCGTTTGGGAGAAAAATGCAAAGGTACAAGACAGCTTTTCCTTGCCAATATCTCTCTTTTGCAAAGAGCTGCGCATTGGAAAATTCAGGGCTATGTCGTGTAGATGATGGCCTAACAGGAGGCTTTAAAATTTTCTTTCTAGTGTCCTTCGTTTGGGAGAAAAATGCAAAGGTACAAGACAGCTTTTCCTTGCCAATATCTCTCTTTTGCAAAGAGCTACGCATTGGAAAATTCAGGGCTATGTCGTGTAGATGATGGCCTAACAGGAGGCTTTAAAATTTTCTTTCTAGTGTCCTTCGTTTGGGAGAAAAATGCAATGGTACAAGACAGCTTTTCCTTGCCAATATCTCTCTTTTGCAAAGAGCTGCGCATTGGAAAATTCAGGGCTATGTCGTGTAGATGATGGCCTAACAGGAGGCTTTAAAATTTTCTTTCTAGTGTCCTTCGTTTGGGAGAAAAATGCAATGGTACAAGACAGCTTTTCCTTGCCAATATCTCTCTTTTGCAAAGAGCTGCGCATTGGAAAATTCAGGGCTATGTCGTGTAGATGATGGCCTAACAGGAGGCTTTAAAATTTTCTTTCTAGTGTCCTTCGTTTGGGAGAAAAATGCAAAGGTACAAGACAGCTTTTCCTTGCCAATATCTCTCTTTTGCAAAGAGCTACGCATTGGAAAATTCAGGGCTATGTCGTGTAGATGATGGCCTAACAGGAGGCTTTAAAATTTTCTTTCTAGTGTCCTTCGTTTGGGAGAAAAATGCAATGGTACAAGACAGCTTTTCCTTGCCAATATCTCTCTTTTGCAAAGAGCTACGCATTGGAAAATTCAGGGCTATGTCGTGTAGATGATGGCCTAACAGGAGGCTTTAAAATTTTCTTTCTAGTGTCCTTCGTTTGGGAGAAAAATGCAAAGGTACAAGACAGCTTTTCCTTGCCAATATCTCTCTTTTGCAAAGAGCTGCGCATTGGAAAATTCAGGGCTATGTCGTGTAGATGATGGCCTAACAGGAGGCTTTAAAATTTTCTTTCTAGTGTCCTTCGTTTGGGAGAAAAATGCAAAGGTACAAGACAGCTTTTCCTTGCCAATATCTCTCTTTTGCAAAGAGCTGCGCATTGGAAAATTCAGGGCTATGTCGTGTAGATGATGGCCTAACAGGAGGCTTTAAAATTTTCTTTGTAGTGTCCTTCGTTTGGGAGAAAAATGCAATGGTACAAGACAGCTTTTCCTTGCCAATATCTCTCTTTTGCAAAGAGCTGCGCATTGGAAAATTCAGGGCTATGTCGTGTAGATGATGGCCTAACAGGAGGCTTTAAAATTTTCTTTCTAGTGTCCTTCGTTTGGGAGAAAAATGCAATGGTACAAGACAGCTTTTCCTTGCCAATATCTCTCTTTTGCAAAGAGCTGCGCATTGGAAAAATCAGGGCTATGTCGTGTAGATGATGGCCTAACAGGAGGCTTTAAAATTTTCTATCTAGTGTCCTTCGTTTGGGAGAAAAATGCAAAGGTACAAGACAGCTTTTCCTTGCCAATATCTCTCTTTTGCAAATAGCTGCGCATTGGAAAATTCAGGGCTATGTCGTGTAGATGATGGCCTAACAGGAGGCTTTAAAATTTTCTTTCTAGTGTCCTTCGTTTGGGAGAAAAATGCAATGGTACAAGACAGCTTTTCCTTGCCAATATCTCTCTTTTGCAAAGAGCTGCGCATTGGAAAAATCAGGGCTATGTCGTGTAGATGATGGCCTAACAGGAGGCTTTAAAATTTTCTTTCTAGTGTCCTTCGTTTGGGAGAAAAATGCAAAGGTACAAGACAGCTTTTCCTTGCCAATATCTCTCTTTTGCAAAGAGCTGCGCATTGGAAAATTCAGGGCTATGTCGTGTAGATGATGGCCTAACAGGAGGCTTTAAAATTTTCTTTCTAGTGTCCTTCGTTTGGGAGAAAAATGCAAAGGTACAAGACAGCTTTTCCTTGCCAATATCTCTCTTTTGCAAAGAGCTGCGCATTGGAAAATTCAGGGCTATGTCGTGTAGATGATGGCCTAACAGGAGGCTTTAACATTTTCTTTCTAGTGTCCTTCGTTTGGGAGAAAAATGCAATGGTACAAGACAGCTTTTCCTTGCCAATATCTCTCTTTTGCAAAGAGCTGCGCATTGGAAAAATCAGGGCTATGTCGTGTAGATGATGGCCTAACAGGAGGCTTTAAAATTTTCTTTCTAGTGTCCTTCGTTTGGGAGAAAAATGCAAAGGTACAAGACAGCTTTTCCTTGCCAATATCTCTCTTTTGCAAAGAGCTGCGCATTGGAAAATTCAGGGCTATGTCGTGTAGATGATGGCATAACAGGAGGCTTTAAAATTTTCTTTCTTGTGTCCTTCGTTTGGGAGAAAAATGCAAAGGTACAAGACAGCTTTTCCTTGCCAATATCTCTCTTTTGCAAAGAGCTGTGCATTGGAAAATTCAGGGCTATATCGTGTAGATGATGGCCTAACAGGAGGCTTTAAAATTTTAATTCTAGTGTCCTTCGTTTGGGAGAAAAATGCAAAGGTACAAGACAGCTTTTCCTTGCCAATATCTCTCTTTTGCAAAGAGCTACGCATTGGAAAATTCAGGGCTATGTCGTGTAGATGATGGCCTAACAGGAGGCTTTACAATTTTAATTCTAGTGTCCTTCGTTTGGGAGAAAAATGCAAAGGTACAAGACAGCTTTTCCTTGCCAATATCTCTCTTTTGCAAAGAGCTGCGCATTGGAAAATTCAGGGCTATGTCGTGTAGATGATGGCCTAACAGGAGGCTTTAAAATTTTCATTCTAGTGTCCTTCGTTTGGGAGAAAAATGCAATGGTACAAGACAGCTTTTCCTTGCCAATATCTCTCTTTTGCAAAGAGCTACGCATTGGAAAATTCAGGGCTATGTCGTGTAGATGATGGCCTAACAGGAGGCTTTAAAATTTTCTTTCTAGTGTCCTTCGTTTGGGAGAAAAATGCAATGGTACAAGACAGCTTTTCCTTGCCAATATCTCTCTTTTGCAAAGAGCTGCGCATTGGAAAATTCAGGGCTATGTCGTGTAGATGATGGCCTAACAGGAGGCTTTAAAATTTTCATTCTAGTGTCCTTCGTTTGGGAGAAAAATGCAATGGTACAAGACAGCTTTTCCTTGCCAATATCTCTCTTTTGCAAAGAGCTGCGCATTGGAAAATTCAGGGCTATGTCGTGTAGATGATGGCCTAACAGGAGGCTTTAAAATTTCAATTCTAGTGTCCTTCGTTTGGGAGAAAAATGCAAAGGTACAAGACAGCTTTTCCTTGCCAATATCTCTCTTTTGCAAAGAGCTACGCATTGGAAAATTCAGGGCTATGTCGTGTAGATGATGGCCTAACAGGAGGCTTTAAAATTTTCTTTCTAGTGTCCTTCGTTTGGGAGAAAAATGCAATGGTACAAGACAGCTTTTCCTTGCCAATATCTCTCTTTTGCAAAGAGCTGCGCATTGGAAAATTCAGGGCTATGTCGTGTAGATGATGGCTTAACAGGAGGCTTTAAAATTTTCTTTCTAGTGTCCTGCGTTTGGGAGAAAAATGCAATGGTACAAGACAGCTTTTCCTTGCCAATATCTCTCTTTTGCAAAGAGCTGCGCATTGGAAAAATCAGGGCTATGTCGTGTAGATGATGGCCTAACAGGAGGCTTTAAAATTTTCTTTCTAGTGTCCTTCGTTTGGGAGAAAAATGCAAAGGTACAAGACAGCTTTTCCTTGCCAATATCTCTCTTTTGCAAAGAGCTGCGCATTGGAAAATTCAGGGCTATGTCGTGTAGATGATGGCCTAACAGGAGGCTTTAAAATTTTCTTTCTAGTGTCCTTCGTTTGGGAGAAAAATGCAATGGTACAAGACAGCTTTTCCTTGCCAATATCTCTCTTTTGCAAAGAGCTGCGCATTGGAAAAATCAGGGCTATGTCGTGTAGATGATGGCCTAACAGGAGGCTTTAAAATTTTCTTTCTAGTGTCCTTCGTTTGGGAGAAAAATGCAATGGTACAAGACAGCTTTTCCTTGCCAATATCTCTCTTTTGCAAAGAGCTGCGCATTGGAAAAATCAGGGCTATGTCGTGTAGATGATGGCCTAACAGGAGGCTTTAAAATTTTCTTTCTAGTGTCCTTCGTTTGGGAGAAAAATGCAAAGGTACAAGACAGCTTTTCCTTGCCAATATCTCTCTTTTGCAAAGAGCTGCGCATTGGAAAATTCAGAGCTATGTCGTGTAGATGATGGCCTAACAGGAGGCTTTAAAATTTTAATTCTAGTGTCCTTCGTTTGGGAGAAAAATGCAAAGGTACAAGACAGCTTTTCCTTGCCAATATCTCTCTTTTGCAAAGAGCTGCGCATTGGAAAATTCAGGGCTATGTCGTGTAGATGATGGCATAACAGGAGGCTTTAAAATTTTAATTCTAGTGTCCTTCGTTTGGGAGAAAAATGCAAAGGTACAAGACAGCTTTTCCTTGCCAATATCTCTCTTTTGCAAAGAGCTGCGCATTGGAAAATTCAGGGCTATGTCGTGTAGATGATGGCCTAACAGGAGGCTTTAAAATTTTCTTTCTAGTGTCCTTCGTTTGGGAGAAAAATGCAAAGGTACAAGACAGCTTTTCCTTGCCAATATCTCTCTTTTGCAAAGAGCTGCGCATTGGAAAATTCAGAGCTATGTCGTGTAGATGATGGCCTAACAGGAGGCTTTAAAATTTTAATTCTAGTGTCCTTCGTTTGGGAGAAAAATGCAAAGGTACAAGACAGCTTTTCCTTGCCAATATCTCTCTTTTGCAAAGAGCTGCGCATTGGAAAATTCAGGGCTATGTCGTGTAGATGATGGCATAACAGGAGGCTTTAAAATTTTAATTCTAGTGTCCTTCGTTTGGGAGAAAAATGCAAAGGTACAAGACAGCTTTTCCTTGCCAATATCTCTCTTTTGCAAAGAGCTGCGCATTGGAAAATTCAGGGCTATGTCGTGTAGATGATGGCCTAACAGGAGGCTTTAAAATTTTCTTTCTAGTGTCCTTCGTTTGGGAGAAAAATGCAATGGTACAAGACAGCTTTTCCTTGCCAATATCTCTCTTTTGCAAAGAGCTGCGCATTGGAAAATTCAGGGCTATGTCGTGTAGATGATGGCCTAACAGGAGGCTTTAAAATTTCAATTCTAGTGTCCTTCGTTTGGGAGAAAATTGCAAAGGTACAAGACAGCTTTTCCTTGCCAATATCTCTCTTTTGCAAAGAGCTACGCATTGGAAAATTCAGGGCTATGTCGTGCACATGATGGCCTAACAGGAGGCTTTAAAATTTTCTTTCTAGTGTCCTTCGTTTGGGAGAAAAATGCAATGGTACAAGACAGCTTTTCCTTGCCAATATCTCTCTTTTGCAAAGAGCTGCGCATTGGAAAATTCAGGGCTATGTCGTGTAGATGATGGCTTAACAGGAGGCTTTAAAATTTTCTTTCTAGTGTCCTTCGTTTGGGAGAAAAATGCAATGGTACAAGACAGCTTTTCCTTGCCAATATCTCTCTTTTGCAAAGAGCTGCGCATTGGAAAAATCAGGGCTATGTCGTGTAGATGATGGCCTAACAGGAGGCTTTAAAATTTTCTTTCTAGTGTCCTTCGTTTGGGAGAAAAATGCAAAGGTACAAGACAGCTTTTCCTTGCCAATATCTCTCTTTTGCAAAGAGCTACGCATTGGAAAATTCAGGGCTATGTCGTGTAGATGATGGCCTAACAGGAGGCTTTAAAATTTTAATTCTAGTGTCCTTCGTTTGGGAGAAAAATGCAAAGGTACAAGACAGCTTTTCCTTGCCAATATCTCTCTTTTGCAAAGAGCTACGCATTGGAAAATTCAGGGCTATGTCGTGTAGATGATGGCCTAACAGGAGGCTTTAAAATTTTAATTCTAGTGTCCTTCGTTTGGGAGAAAAATGCAAAGGTACAAGACAGCTTTTCCTTGCCAATATCTCTCTTTTGCAAAGAGCTGCGCATTGGAAAATTCAGGGCTATGTCGTGTAGATGATGGCCTAACAGGAGGCTTTAAAATTTTCTTTCTAGTGTCCTTCGTTTGGGAGAAAAATGCAAAGGTACAAGACAGCTTTTCCTTGCCAATATCTCTCTTTTGCAAAGAGCTGCGCATTGGAAAATTCAGGGCTATGTCGTGTAGATGATGGCCTAACAGGAGGCTTTAACATTTTCTTTCTAGTGTCCTTCGTTTGGGAGAAAAATGCAATGGTACAAGACAGCTTTTCCTTGCCAATATCTCTCTTTTGCAAAGAGCTGCGCATTGGAAAAATCAGGGCTATGTCGTGTAGATGATGGCCTAACAGGAGGCTTTAAAATTTTCTTTCTAGTGTCCTTCGTTTGGGAGAAAAATGCAAAGGTACAAGACAGCTTTTCCTTGCCAATATCTCTCTTTTGCAAAGAGCTGCGCATTGGAAAATTCAGGGCTATGTCGTGTAGATGATGGCATAACAGGAGGCTTTAAAATTTTCTTTCTTGTGTCCTTCGTTTGGGAGAAAAATGCAAAGGTACAAGACAGCTTTTCCTTGCCAATATCTCTCTTTTGCAAAGAGCTGTGCATTGGAAAATTCAGGGCTATATCGTGTAGATGATGGCCTAACAGGAGGCTTTAAAATTTTAATTCTAGTGTCCTTCGTTTGGGAGAAAAATGCAAAGCTCCAAGACAGCTTTTCCTTGCCAATATCTCTCTTTTGCAAAGAGCTACGCATTGGAAAATTCAGGGCTATGTCGTGTAGATGATGGCCTAACAGGAGGCTTTACAATTTTAATTCTAGTGTCCTTCGTTTGGGAGAAAAATGCAAAGGTACAAGACAGCTTTTCCTTGCCAATATCTCTCTTTTGCAAAGAGCTGCGCATTGGAAAATTCAGGGCTATGTCGTGTAGATGATGGCCTAACAGGAGGCTTTAAAATTTTCTTTCTAGTGTCCTTCGTTTGGGAGAAAAATGCAATGGTACAAGACAGCTTTTCCTTGCCAATATCTCTCTTTTGCAAAGAGCTACGCATTGGAAAATTCAGGGCTATGTCGTGTAGATGATGGCCTAACAGGAGGCTTTAAAATTTTCTTTCTAGTGTCCTTCGTTTGGGAGAAAAATGCAATGGTACAAGACAGCTTTTCCTTGCCAATATCTCTCTTTTGCAAAGAGCTGCGCATTGGAAAATTCAGGGCTATGTCGTGTAGATGATGGCCTAACAGGAGGCTTTAAAATTTTCATTCTAGTGTCCTTCGTTTGGGAGAAAAATGCAATGGTACAAGACAGCTTTTCCTTGCCAATATCTCTCTTTTGCAAAGAGCTGCGCATTGGAAAATTCAGGGCTATGTCGTGTAGATGATGGCTTAACAGGAGGCTTTAAAATTTTCTTTCTAGTGTCCTGCGTTTGGGAGAAAAATGCAATGGTACAAGACAGCTTTTCCTTGCCAATATCTCTCTTTTGCAAAGAGCTGCGCATTGGAAAAATCAGGGCTATGTCGTGTAGATGATGGCCTAACAGGAGGCTTTAAAATTTTCTTTCTAGTGTCCTTCGTTTGGGAGAAAAATGCAAAGGTACAAGACAGCTTTTCCTTGCCAATATCTCTCTTTTGCAAAGAGCTGCGCATTGGAAAATTCAGGGCTATGTCGTGTAGATGATGGCCTAACAGGAGGCTTTAAAATTTTCTTTCTAGTGTCCTTCGTTTGGGAGAAAAATGCAATGGTACAAGACAGCTTTTCCTTGCCAATATCTCTCTTTTGCAAAGAGCTGCGCATTGGAAAAATCAGGGCTATGTCGTGTAGATGATGGCCTAACAGGAGGCTTTAAAATTTTCTTTCTAGTGTCCTTCGTTTGGGAGAAAAATGCAATGGTACAAGACAGCTTTTCCTTGCCAATATCTCTCTTTTGCAAAGAGCTGCGCATTGGAAAAATCAGGGCTATGTCGTGTAGATGATGGCCTAACAGGAGGCTTTAAAATTTTCTTTCTAGTGTCCTTCGTTTGGGAGAAAAATGCAAAGGTACAAGACAGCTTTTCCTTGCCAATATCTCTCTTTTGCAAAGAGCTGCGCATTGGAAAATTCAGAGCTATGTCGTGTAGATGATGGCCTAACAGGAGGCTTTAAAATTTTAATTCTAGTGTCCTTCGTTTGGGAGAAAAATGCAAAGGTACAAGACAGCTTTTCCTTGCCAATATCTCTCTTTTGCAAAGAGCTGCGCATTGGAAAATTCAGGGCTATGTCGTGTAGATGATGGCATAACAGGAGGCTTTAAAATTTTCTTTCTAGTGTCCTTCGTTTGGGAGAAAAATGCAAAGGTACAAGACAGCTTTTCCTTGCCAATATCTCTCTTTTGCAAAGAGCTGCGCATTGGAAAATTCAGAACTATGTCGTGTAGATGATGGCCTAACAGGAGGCTTTAAAATTTTAATTCTAGTGTCCTTCGTTTGGGAGAAAAATGCAAAGGTACAAGACAGCTTTTCCTTGCCAATATCTCTCTTTTGCAAAGAGCTGCGCATTGGAAAATTCAGGGCTATGTCGTGTAGATGATGGCATAACAGGAGGCTTTAAAATTTTAATTCTAGTGTCCTTCGTTTGGGAGAAAAATGCAAAGGTACAAGACAGCTTTTCCTTGCCAATATCTCTCTTTTGCAAAGAGCTGCGCATTGGAAAATTCAGGGCTATGTCGTGTAGATGATGGCCTAACAGGAGGCTTTAAAATTTTCTTTCTAGTGTCCTTCGTTTGGGAGAAAAATGCAATGGTACAAGACAGCTTTTCCTTGCCAATATCTCTCTTTTGCAAAGAGCTGCGCATTGGAAAATTCAGGGCTATGTCGTGTAGATGATGGCCTAACAGGAGGCTTTAAAATTTCAATTCTAGTGTCCTTCGTTTGGGAGAAAATTGCAAAGGTACAAGACAGCTTTTCCTTGCCAATATCTCTCTTTTGCAAAGAGCTACGCATTGGAAAATTCAGGGCTATGTCGTGTACATGATGGCCTAACAGGAGGCTTTAAAATTTTCTTTCTAGTGTCCTTCGTTTGGGAGAAAAATGCAATGGTACAAGACAGCTTTTCCTTGCCAATATCTCTCTTTTGCAAAGAGCTGCGCATTGGAAAATTCAGGGCTATGTCGTGTAGATGATGGCTTAACAGGAGGCTTTAAAATTTTCTTTCTAGTGTCCTTCGTTTGGGAGAAAAATGCAATGGTACAAGACAGCTTTTCCTTGCCAATATCTCTCTTTTGCAAAGAGCTGCGCATTGGAAAAATCAGGGCTATGTCGTGTAGATGATGGCCTAACAGGAGGCTTTAAAATTTTCTTTCTAGTGTCCTTCGTTTGGGAGAAAAATGCAAAGGTACAAGACAGCTTTTCCTTGCCAATATCTCTCTTTTGCAAAGAGCTACGCATTGGAAAATTCAGGGCTATGTCGTGTAGATGATGGCCTAACAGGAGGCTTTAAAATTTTAATTCTAGTGTCCTTCGTTTGGGAGAAAAATGCAAAGGTACAAGACAGCTTTTCCTTGCCAATATCTCTCTTTTGCAAAGAGCTACGCATTGGAAAATTCAGGGCTATGTCGTGTAGATGATGGCCTAACAGGAGGCTTTAAAATTTTAATTCTAGTGTCCTTCGTTTGGGAGAAAAATGCAAAGGTACAAGACAGCTTTTCCTTGCCAATATCTCTCTTTTGCAAAGAGCTGCGCATTGGAAAATTCAGGGCTATGTCGTGTAGATGATGGCATAACAGGAGGCTTTAAAATTTTAATTCTAGTGTCCTTCGTTTGGGAGAAAAATGCAAAGGTACAAGACAGCTTTTCCTTGCCAATATCTCTCTTTTGCAAAGAGCTGCGCATTGGAAAATTCAGGGCTATGTCGTGTAGATGATGGCCTAACAGGAGGCTTTAAAATTTTCTTTCTAGTGTCCTTCGTTTGGGAGAAAAATGCAATGGTACAAGACAGCTTTTCCTTGCCAATATCTCTCTTTTGCAAAGAGCTGCGCATTGGAAAATTCAGGGCTATGTCGTGTAGATGATGGCCTAACAGGAGGCTTTAAAATTTCAATTCTAGTGTCCTTCGTTTGGGAGAAAATTGCAAAGGTACAAGACAGCTTTTCCTTGCCAATATCTCTCTTTTGCAAAGAGCTACGCATTGGAAAATTCAGGGCTATGTCGTGTACATGATGGCCTAACAGGAGGCTTTAAAATTTTCTTTCTAGTGTCCTTCGTTTGGGAGAAAAATGCAATGGTACAAGACAGCTTTTCCTTGCCAATATCTCTCTTTTGCAAAGAGCTGCGCATTGGAAAATTCAGGGCTATGTCGTGTAGATGATGGCTTAACAGGAGGCTTTAAAATTTTCTTTCTAGTGTCCTTCGTTTGGGAGAAAAATGCAATGGTACAAGACAGCTTTTCCTTGCCAATATCTCTCTTTTGCAAAGAGCTGCGCATTGGAAAAATCAGGGCTATGTCGTGTAGATGATGGCCTAACAGGAGGCTTTAAAATTTTCTTTCTAGTGTCCTTCGTTTGGGAGAAAAATGCAAAGGTACAAGACAGCTTTTCCTTGCCAATATCTCTCTTTTGCAAAGATCTACGCATTGGAAAATTCAGGGCTATGTCGTGTAGATGATGGCCTAACAGGAGGCTTTAAAATTTTAATTCTAGTGTCCTTCGTTTGGGAGAAAAATGCAAAGGTACAAGACAGCTTTTCCTTGCCAATATCTCTCTTTTGCAAAGAGCTACGCATTGGAAAATTCAGGGCTATGTCGTGTAGATGATGGCCTAACAGGAGGCTTTAAAATTTTAATTCTAGTGTCCTTCGTTTGGGAGAAAAATGCAAAGGTACAAGACAGCTTTTCCTTGCCAATATCTCTCTTTTGCAAAGAGCTGCGCATTGGAAAATTCAGGGCTATGTCGTGTAGATGATGGCCTAACAGGAGGCTTTAAAATTTTCTTTCTAGTGTCCTTCGTTTGGGAGAAAAATGCAAAGGTACAAGACAGCTTTTCCTTGCCAATATCTCTCTTTTGCAAAGAGCTACGCATTGGAAAATTCAGGGCTATGTCGTGTAGATGATGGCCTAACAGGAGGCTTTAAAATTTTCTTTCTAGTGTCCTTCGTTTGAGAGAAAAATGCAATGGTACAAGACAGCTTTTCCTTGCCAATATCTCTCTTTTGCAAAGAGCTGCGCATTGGAAAATTCAGGGCTATGTCGTGTAGATGATGGCCTAACAGGAGGCTTTAAAATTTTCTTTCTAGTGTCCTTCGTTTGGGAGAAAAATGCAATGGTACAAGACAGCTTTTCCTTGCCAATATCTCTCTTTTGCAAAGAGCTGCGCATTGGAAAATTCAGGGCTATGTCGTGTAGATGATGGCCTAACAGGAGGCTTTAAAATTTTCTTTCTAGTGTCCTTCGTTTGGGAGAAAAATGCAAAGGTACAAGACAGCTTTTCCTTGCCAATATCTCTCTTTTGCAAAGAGCTGCGCATTGGAAAATTCAGGGCTATGTCGTGTAGATGATGGCCTAACAGGAGGCTTTAAAATTTTCTTTCTAGTGTCCTTCGTTTGGGAGAAAAATGCAAAGGTACAAGACAGCTTTTCCTTGCCAATATCTCTCTTTTGCAAAGAGCTGCGCATTGGAAAATTCAGGGCTATGTCGTGTAGATGATGGCCTAACAGGAGGCTTTAAAATTTTCTTTCTAGTGTCCTTCGTTTGGGAGAAAAATGCAATGGTACAAGACAGCTTTTCCTTGCCAATATCTCTCTTTTGCAAAGAGCTGCGCATTGGAAAAATCAGGGCTATGTCGTGTAGATGATGGCCTAACAGGAGGCTTTAAAATTTTCTTTCTAGTGTCCTTCGTTTGGGAGAAAAATGCAAAGGTACAAGACAGCTTTTCCTTGCCAATATCTCTCTTTTGCAAAGAGCTGCGCATTGGAAAATTCAGGGCTATGTCGTGTAGATGATGGCATAACAGGAGGCTTTAAAATTTTCTTTCTTGTGTCCTTCGTTTGGGAGAAAAATGCAAAGGTACAAGACAGCTTTTCCTTGCCAATATCTCTCTTTTGCAAAGAGCTGTGCATTGGAAAATTCTGGGCTATATCGTGTAGATGATGGCCTAACAGGAGGCTTTAAAATTTTAATTCTAGTGTCCTTCGTTTGGGAGAAAAATGCAAAGGTACAAGACAGCTTTTCCTTGCCAATATCTCTCTTTTGCAAAGAGCTACGCATTGGAAAATTCAGGGCTATGTCGTGTAGATGATGGCCTAACAGGAGGCTTTAAAATTTTAATTCTAGTGTCCTTCGTTTGGGAGAAAAATGCAAAGGTACAAGACAGCTTTTCCTTGCCAATATCTCTCTTTTGCAAAGAGCTGCGCATTGGAAAATTCAGGGCTATGTCGTGTAGATGATGGCCTAACAGGAGGCTTTAAAATTTTCTTTCTAGTGTCCTTCGTTTGGGAGAAAAATGCAATGGTACAAGACAGCTTTTCCTTGCCAATATCTCTCTTTTGCAAAGAGCTGCGCATTGGAAAATTCAGGGCTATGTCGTGTAGATGATGGCCTAACAGGAGGCTTTAAAATTTTCATTCTAGTGTCCTTCGTTTGGGAGAAAAATGCAATGGTACAAGACAGCTTTTCCTTGCCAATATCTCTCTTTTGCAAAGAGCTGCGCATTGGAAAATTCAGGGCTATGTCGTGTAGATGATGGCCTAACAGGAGGCTTTAAAATTTCAATTCTAGTGTCCTTCGTTTGGGAGAAAAATGCAAAGGTACAAGACAGCTTTTCCTTGCCAATATCTCTCTTTTGCAAAGAGCTACGCATTGGAAAATTCAGGGCTATGTCGTGTAGATGATGGCCTAACAGGAGGCTTTAAAATTTTCTTTCTAGTGTCCTTCGTTTGGGAGAAAAATGCAATGGTACAAGACAGCTTTTCCTTGCCAATATCTCTCTTTTGCAAAGAGCTGCGCATTGGAAAATTCAGGGCTATGTCGTGTAGATGATGGCTTAACAGGAGGCTTTAAAATTTTCTTTCTAGTGTCCTGCGTTTGGGAGAAAAATGCAATGGTACAAGACAGCTTTTCCTTGCCAATATCTCTCTTTTGCAAAGAGCTGCGCATTGGAAAATTCAGGGCTATGTCGTGTAGATGATGGCCTAACAGGAGGCTTTAAAATTTCAATTCTAGTGTCCTTCGTTTGGGAGAAAAATGCAAAGGTACAAGACAGCTTTTCCTTGCCAATATCTCTCTTTTGCAAAGAGCTACGCATTGGAAAATTCAGGGCTATGTCGTGTAGATGATGGCCTAACAGGAGGCTTTAAAATTTTCTTTCTAGTGTCCTTCGTTTGGGAGAAAAATGCAATGGTACAAGACAGCTTTTCCTTGCCAATATCTCTCTTTTGCAAAGAGCTGCGCATTGGAAAATTCAGGGCTATGTCGTGTAGATGATGGCTTAACAGGAGGCTTTAAAATTTTCTTTCTAGTGTCCTGCGTTTGGGAGAAAAATGCAATGGTACAAGACAGCTTTTCCTTGCCAATATCTCTCTTTTGCAAAGAGCTGCGCATTGGAAAATTCAGGGCTATGTCGTGTAGATGATGGCCTAACAGGAGGCTTTAAAATTTTCATTCTAGTGTCCTTCGTTTGGGAGAAAAATGCAATGGTACAAGACAGCTTTTCCTTGCCAATATCTCTCTTTTGCAAAGAGCTACGCATTGGAAAATTCAGGGCTATGTCGTGTAGATGATGGCCTAACAGGAGGCTTTAAAATTTTCTTTCTAGTGTCCTTCGTTTGGGAGAAAAATGCAATGGTACAAGACAGCTTTTCCTTGCCAATATCTCTCTTTTGCAAAGAGCTGCGCATTGGAAAATTCAGGGCTATGTCGTGTAGATGATGGCTTAACAGGAGGCTTTAAAATTTTCTTTCTAGTGTCCTGCGTTTGGGAGAAAAATGCAATGGTACAAGACAGCTTTTCCTTGCCAATATCTCTCTTTTGCAAAGAGCTGCGCATTGGAAAATTCAGGGCTATGTCGTGTAGATGATGGCCTAACAGGAGGCTTTAAAATTTTCATTCTAGTGTCCTTCGTTTGGGAGAAAAATGCAATGGTACAAGACAGCTTTTCCTTGCCAATATCTCTATTTTGCAAAGAGCTGCGCATTGGAAAATTCAGGGCTATGTCGTGTAGATGATGGCCTAACAGGAGGCTTTAAAATTTCAATTCTAGTGTCCTTCGTTTGGGAGAAAAATGCAAAGGTGCAAGACAGCTTTTCCTTGCCAATATCTCTCTTTTGCAAAGAGCTACGCATTGGAAAATTCAGGGCTATGTCGTGTAGATGATGGCCTAACAGGAGGCTTTAAAATTTTCTTTCTAGTGTCCTTCGTTTGGGAGAAAAATGCAATGGTACAAGACAGCTTTTCCTTGCCAATATCTCTCTTTTGCAAAGAGCTGCGCATTGGAAAATTCAGGGCTATGTCGTGTAGATGATGGCTTAACAGGAGGCTTTAAAATTTTCTTTCTAGTGTCCTGCGTTTGGGAGAAAAATGCAATGGTACAAGACAGCTTTTCCTTGCCAATATCTCTCTTTTGCAAAGAGCTGCGCATTGGAAAATTCAGGGCTATGTCGTGTAGATGATGGCCTAACAGGAGGCTTTAAAATTTTCTTTCTAGTGTCCTTCGTTTGGGAGAAAAATGCAAAGGTACAAGACAGCTTTTCCTTGCCAATATCTCTCTTTTGCAAAGAGCTGCGCATTGGAAAATTCAGGGCTATGTCGTGTAGATGATGGCCTAACAGGAGGCTTTAAAATTTTCTTTCTAGTGTCCTTCGTTTGGGAGAAAAATGCAATGGTACAAGACAGCTTTTCCTTGCCAATATCTCTCTTTTGCAAAGAGCTGCGCATTGGAAAATTCAGGGCTATGTCGTGTAGATGATGGCCTAACAGGAGGCTTTAAAATTTCAATTCTAGTGTCCTTCGTTTGGGAGAAAAATGCAAAGGTACAAGACAGCTTTTCCTTGCCAATATCTCTCTTTTGCAAAGAGCTACGCATTGGAAAATTCAGGGCTATGTCGTGTAGATGATGGCCTAACAGGAGGCTTTAAAATTTTCTTTCTAGTGTCCTTCGTTTGGGAGAAAAATGCAATGGTACAAGACAGCTTTTCCTTGCCAATATCTCTCTTTTGCAAAGAGCTGCGCATTGGAAAATTCAGGGCTATGTCGTGTAGATGATGGCCTAACAGGAGGCTTTAAAATTTTCTTTCTAGTGTCCTTCGTTTGGGAGAAAAATGCAAAGGTACAAGACAGCTTTTCCTTGCCAATATCTCTCTTTTGCAAAGAGCTGCGCATTGGAAAATTCAGGGCTATGTCGTGTAGATGATGGCCTAACAGGAGGCTTTAAAATTTTCTTTCTAGTGTCCTTCGTTTGGGAGAAAAATGCAATGGTACAAGACAGCTTTTCCTTGCCAATATCTCTCTTTTGCAAAGAGCTGCGCATTGGAAAAATCAGGGCTATGTCGTGTAGATGATGGCCTAACAGGAGGCTTTAAAATTTTCTTTCTAGTGTCCTTCGTTTGGGAGAAAAATGCAATGGTACAAGACAGCTTTTCCTTGCCAATATCTCTCTTTTGCAAAAAGCTGCGCATTGGAAAAATCAGGGCTATGTCGTGTAGATGATGGCCTAACAGGAGGCTTTAAAATTTTCTTTCTAGTGTCCTTCGTTTGGGAGAAAAATGCAAAGGTACAAGACAGCTTTTCCTTGCCAATATCTCTCTTTTGCAAAGAGCTGCGCATTGGAAAATTCAGAGCTATGTCGTGTAGATGATGGCCTAACAGGAGGCTTTAAAATTTTAATTCTAGTGTCCTTCGTTTGGGAGAAAAATGCAAAGGTACAAGACAGCTTTTCCTTGCCAATATCTCTCTTTTGCAAAGAGCTGCGCATTGGAAAATTCAGGGCTATGTCGTGTAGATGATGGCATAACAGGAGGCTTTAAAATTTTAATTCTAGTGTCCTTCGTTTGGGAGAAAAATGCAAAGGTACAAGACAGCTTTTCCTTGCCAATATCTCTCTTTTGCAAAGAGCTGCGCATTGGAAAATTCAGGGCTATGTCGTGTAGATGATGGCCTAACAGGAGGCTTTAAAATTTTCTTTCTAGTGTCCTTCGTTTGGGAGAAAAATGCAAAGGTACAAGACAGCTTTTCCTTGCCAATATCTCTCTTTTGCAAAGAGCTGCGCATTGGAAAATTCAGGGCTATGTCGTGTAGATGATGGCCTAACAGGAGGCTTTAAAATTTTCTTTCTAGTGTCCTTCGTTTGGGAGAAAAATGCAAAGGTACAAGACAGCTTTTCCTTGCCAATATCTCTCTTTTGCAAAGAGCTGCGCATTGGAAAATTCAGGGCTATGTCGTGTAGATGATGGCCTAACAGGAGGCTTTAAAATTTTCTTTCTAGTGTCCTTCGTTTGGGAGAAAAATGCAAAGGTACAAGACAGCTTTTCCTTGCCAATATCTCTCTTTTGCAAAGAGCTGCGCATTGGAAAATTCAGGGCTATGTCGTGTAGATGATGGCCTAACAGGAGGCTTTAAAATTTTCTTTCTAGTGCCCTTCGTTTGGGAGAAAAATGCAATGGTACAAGACAGCTTTTCCTTGCCAATATCTCTCTTTTGCAAAGAGCTGCGCATTGGAAAAATCAGGGCTATGTCGTGTAGATGATGGCCTAACAGGAGGCTTTAAAATTTTCTTTCTAGTGTCCTTCGTTTGGGAGAAAAATGCAAAGGTACAAGACAGCTTTTCCTTGCCAATATCTCTCTTTTGCAAAGAGCTACGCATTGGAAAACTCAGGGCTATGTCGTGTAGATGATGGCCTAACAGGAGGCTTTAAAATTTTCTTTCTAGTGTCCTTCGTTTGGGAGAAAAATGCAAAGGTACAAGACAGCTTTTCCTTGCCAATATCTCTCTTTTGCAAAGAGCTGCGCATTGGAAAATTCAGGGCTATGTCGTGTAGATGATGGCCTAACAGGAGGCTTTAAAATTTTCTTTCTAGTGTCCTTCGTTTGGGAGAAAAATGCAATGGTACAAGACAGCTTTTCCTTGCCAATATCTCTCTTTTGCTAAGAGCTGCGCATTGGAAAATTCAGGGCTATGTCGTGTAGATGATGGCCTAACAGGAGGCTTTAAAATTTTCTTTCTAGTGTCCTTCGTTTGGGAGAAAAATGCAATGGTACAAGACAGCTTTTCCTTGCCAATATCTCTCTTTTGCAAAGAGCTGCGCATTGGAAAAATCAGGGCTATGTCGTGTAGATGATGGCCTAACAGGAGGCTTTAAAATTTTCTTTCTAGTGTCCTTCGTTTGGGAGAAAAATGCAAAGGTACAAGACAGCTTTTCCTTGCCAATATCTCTCTTTTGCAAAGAGCTGCGCATTGGAAAATTCAGGGCTATGTCGTGTAGATGATGGCATAACAGGAGGCTTTAAAATTTTAATTCTAGTGTCCTTCGTTTGGGAGAAAAATGCAAAGGTACAAGACAGCTTTTCCTTGCCAATATCTCTCTTTTGCAAAGAGCTGCGCATTGGAAAATTCAGGGCTATGTCGTGTAGATGATGGCCTAACAGGAGGCTTTAAAATTTTAATTCTAGTGTCCTTCGTTTGGGAGAAAAATGCAAAGGTACAAGACAGCTTTTCCTTGCCAATATCTCTCTTTTGCAAAGAGCTGCGCATTGAAAAATTCAGGGCTATGTCGTGTAGATGATGGCATAACAGGAGGCTTTAAAATTTTAATTCTAGTGTCCTTCGTTTGGGAGAAAAATGCAAAGGTACAAGACAGCTTTTCCTTGCCAATATCTCTCTTTTGCAAAGAGCTGCGCATTGGAAAATTCAGGGCTATGTCGTGTAGATGATGGCCTAACAGGAGGCTTTAAAATTTTCTTTCTAGTGTCCTTCGTTTGGGAGAAAAATGCAATGGTACAAGACAGCTTTTCCTTGCCAATATCTCTCTTTTGCAAAGAGCTGCGCATTGGAAAATTCAGGGCTATGTCGTGTAGATGATGGCCTAACAGGAGGCTTTAAAATTTCAATTCTAGTGTCCTTCGTTTGGGAGAAAAATGCAAAGGTACAAGACAGCTTTTCCTTGCCAATATCTCTCTTTTGCAAAGAGCTGCGCATTGGAAAATTCAGGGCTATGTCGTGTAGATGATGGCCTAACAGGAGGCTTTAAAATTTTCTTTCTAGTGTCCTTCGTTTGGGAGAAAAATGCAAAGGTACAAGACAGCTTTTCCTTGCCAATATCTCTCTTTTGCAAAGAGCTGCGCATTGAAAAATTCAGGGCTATGTCGTGTAGATGATGGCATAACAGGAGGCTTTAAAATTTTCTTTCTAGTGTCCTTCGTTTGGGAGAAAAATGCAAAGGTACAAGACAGCTTTTCCTTGCCAATATCTCTCTTTTGCAAAGAGCTGCGCATTGGAAAATTCAGGGCTATGTCGTGTAGATGATGGCCTAACAGGAGGCTTTAAAATTTTCTTTCTAGTGTCCTTCGTTTGGGAGAAAAATGCAAAGGTACAAGACAGCTTTTCCTTGCCAATATCTCTCTTTTGCAAAGAGCTGCGCATTGGAAAATTCAGGGCTATGTCGTGTAGATGATGGCCTAACAGGAGGCTTTAAAATTTTCTTTCTAGTGTCCTTCGTTTGGGAGAAAAATGCAATGGTACAAGACAGCTTTTCCTTGCCAATATCTCTCTTTTGCAAAGAGCTGCGCATTGGAAAAATCAGGGCTATGTCGTGTAGATGATGGCCTAACAGGAGGCTTTAAAATTTTCTTTCTAGTGTCCTTCGTTTGGGAGAAAAATGCAAAGGTACAAGACAGCTTTTCCTTGCCAATATCTCTCTTTTGCTAAGAGCTGCGCATTGGAAAATTCAGGGCTATGTCGTGTAGATGATGGCCTAACAGGAGGCTTTAAAATTTTAATTCTAGTGTCCTTCGTTTGGGAGAAAAATGCAAAGGTACAAGACAGCTTTTCCTTGCCAATATCTCTCTTTTGCAAAGAGCTACGCATTGGAAAATTCAGGGCTATGTCGTGTAGATGATGGCCTAACAGGAGGCTTTAAAATTTTAATTCTAGTGTCCTTCGTTTGGGAGAAAAATGCAAAGGTACAAGACAGCTTTTCCTTGCCAATATCTCTCTTTTGCAAAGAGCTACGCATTGGAAAATTCAGGGCTATGTCGTGTAGATGATGGCCTAACAGGAGGCTTTAAAATTTTCTTTCTAGTGTCCTTCGTTTGGGAGAAAAATGCAAAGGTACAAGACAGCTTTTCCTTGCCAATATCTCTCTTTTGCAAAGAGCTGCGCATTGGAAAATTCAGGGCTATGTCGTGTAGATGATGGCCTAACAGGAGGCTTTAAAATTTTAATTCTAGTGTCCTTCGTTTGGGAGAAAAATGCAAAGGTACAAGACAGCTTTTCCTTGCCAATATCTCTCTTTTGCAAAGAGCTACGCATTGGAAAATTCAGGGCTATACCGTGTAGATGAAGCACTAACAGGAGGCTTTAAAATTTTCATTCTAGTGTCCTTCGTTTGGGAGAAAAATGCAAAGGTACAAGACAGCTTTTCCTTGCCAATATCTCTCTTTTGCAAAGAGCTGCGCATTGGAAAATTCAGGGCTATGTCGTGTAGATGATGGCCTAACAGGAGGCTTTAAAATTTTCTTTCTAGTGTCCTTCGTTTGGGAGAAAAATGCAAAGGTACAAGACAGCTTTTCCTTGCCAATATCTCTCTTTTGCAAAGAGCTGCGCATTGGAAAATTCAGGGCTATGTCGTGTAGATGATGGCCTTACAGGAGGCTTTAAAATTTTCTTTCTAGTGTCCTTCGTTTGGGAGAAAAATGCAAAGGTACAAGACAGCTTTTCCTTGCCAATATCTCTCTTTTGCAAAGAGCTGCGCATTGGAAAATTCAGGGCTATGTCGTGTAGATGATGGCCTAACAGGAGGCTTTAAAATTTTCTTTCTAGTGTCCTTCGTTTGGTAGAAAAATGCAATGGTACAAGACAGCTTTTCCTTGCCAATATCTCTCTTTTGCAAAGAGCTGCGCATTGGAAAAATCAGGGCTATGTCGTGTAGATGATGGCATAACAGGAGGCTTTAAAATTTTAATTCTAGTGTCCTTCGTTTGGGAGAAAAATGCAAAGGTACAAGACAGCTTTTCCTTGCCAATATCTCTCTTTTGCAAAGAGCTGCGCATTGAAAAATTCAGGGCTATGTCGTGTAGATGATGGCATAACAGGAGGCTTTAAAATTTTAATTCTAGTGTCCTTCGTTTGGGAGAAAAATGCAAAGGTACAAGACAGCTTTTCCTTTCCAATATCTCTCTTTTGCAAAGAGCTGCGCATTGGAAAATTCAGGGCTATGTCGTGTAGATGATGGCCTAACAGGAGGCTTTAAAATTTTCTTTCTAGTGTCCTTCGTTTGGGAGAAAAATGCAATGGTACAAGACAGCTTTTCCTTGCCAATATCTCTCTTTTGCAAAGAGCTGCGCATTGGAAAATTCAGGGCTATGTCGTGTAGATGATGGCCTAACAGGAGGCTTTAAAATTTCAATTCTAGTGTCCTTCGTTTGGGAGAAAAATGCAAAGGTACAAGACAGCTTTTCCTTGCCAATATCTCTCTTTTGCAAAGAGCTGCGCATTGGAAAATTCAGGGCTATGTCGTGTAGATGATGGCCTAACAGGAGGCTTTAAAATTTTCTTTCTAGTGTCCTTCGTTTGGGAGAAAAATGCAAAGGTACAAGACAGCTTTTCCTTGCCAATATCTCTCTTTTGCAAAGAGCTGCGCATTGGAAAATTCAGGGCTATGTCGTGTAGATGATGGCCTAACAGGAGGCTTTAAAATTTTCTTTCTAGTGTCCTTCGTTTGGGAGAAAAATGCAATGGTACAAGACAGCTTTTCCTTGCCAATATCTCTCTTTTGCAAAGAGCTGCGCATTGGAAAATTCAGGGCTATGTCGTGTAGATGATGGCCTAACAGGAGGCTTTAAAATTTCAATTCTAGTGTCCTTCGTTTGGGAGAAAAATGCAAAGGTACAAGACAGCTTTTCCTTGCCAATATCTCTCTTTTGCAAAGAGCTGCGCATTGGAAAATTCAGGGCTATGTCGTGTAGATGATGGCCTAACAGGAGGCTTTAAAATTTTCTTTCTAGTGTCCTTCGTTTGGGAGAAAAATGCAAAGGTACAAGACAGCTTTTCCTTGCCAATATCTCTCTTTTGCAAAGAGCTGCGCATTGGAAAATTCAGGGCTATGTCGTGTAGATGATGGCATAACAGGAGGCTTTAAAATTTTAATTCTAGTGTCCTTCGTTTGGGAGAAAAATGCAAAGGTACAAGACAGCTTTTCCTTGCCAATATCTCTCTTTTGCAAAGAGCTGCGCATTGGAAAATTCAGGGCTATGTCGTGTAGATGATGGCCTAACAGGAGGCTTTAAAATTTTAATTCTAGTGTCCTTCGTTTGGGAGAAAAATGCAAAGGTACAAGACAGCTTTTCCTTGCCAATATCTCTCTTTTGCAAAGAGCTGCGCATTGAAAAATTCAGGGCTATGTCGTGTAGATGATGGCATAACAGGAGGCTTTAAAATTTTAATTCTAGTGTCCTTCGTTTGGGAGAAAAATGCAATGGTACAAGACAGCTTTTCCTTGCCAATATCTCTCTTTTGCAAAGAGCTGCGCATTGGAAAATTCAGGGCTATGTCGTGTAGATGATGGCCTAACAGGAGGCTTTAAAATTTTCTTTCTAGTGTCCTTCGTTTGGGAGAAAAATGCAATGGTACAAGACAGCTTTTCCTTGCCAATATCTCTCTTTTGCAAAGAGCTGCGCATTGGAAAATTCAGGGCTATGTCGTGTAGATGATGGCCTAACAGGAGGCTTTAAAATTTCAATTCTAGTGTCCTTCGTTTGGGAGAAAAATGCAAAGGTACAAGACAGCTTTTCCTTGCCAATATCTCTCTTTTGCAAAGAGCTGCGCATTGGAAAATTCAGGGCTATGTCGTGTAGATGATGGCCTAACAGGAGGCTTTAAAATTTTCTTTCTAGTGTCCTTCGTTTGGGAGAAAAATGCAAAGGTACAAGACAGCTTTTCCTTGCCAATATCTCTCTTTTGCAAAGAGCTGCGCATTGGAAAATTCAGGGCTATGTCGTGTAGATGATGGCCTTACAGGAGGCTTTAAAATTTTCTTTCTAGTGTCCTTCGTTTGGGAGAAAAATGCAAAGGTACAAGACAGCTTTTCCTTGCCAATATCTCTCTTTTGCAAAGAGCTGCGCATTGGAAAATTCAGGGCTATGTCGTGTAGATGATGGCCTAACAGGAGGCTTTAAAATTTTCTTTCTAGTGTCCTTCGTTTGGTAGAAAAATGCAATGGTACAAGACAGCTTTTCCTTGCCAATATCTCTCTTTTGCAAAGAGCTGCGCATTGGAAAAATCAGGGCTATGTCGTGTAGATGATGGCCTAACAGGAGGCTTTAAAATTTTCTTTCTAGTGTCCTTCGTTTGGGAGAAAAATGCAATGGTACAAGACAGCTTTTCCTTGCCAATATCTCTCTTTTGCAAAGAGCTGCGCATTGGAAAATTCAGGGCTATGTCGTGTAGATGATGGCATAACAGGAGGCTTTAAAATTTTAATTCTAGTGTCCTTCGTTTGGGAGAAAAATGCAAAGGTACAAGACAGCTTTTCCTTGCCAATATCTCTCTTTTGCAAAGAGCTGCGCATTGAAAAATTCAGGGCTATGTCGTGTAGATGATGGCATAACAGGAGGCTTTAAAATTTTAATTCTAGTGTCCTTCGTTTGGGAGAAAAATGCAAAGGTACAAGACAGCTTTTCCTTGCCAATATCTCTCTTTTGCAAAGAGCTGCGCATTGGAAAATTCAGGGCTATGTCGTGTAGATGATGGCCTAACAGGAGGCTTTAAAATTTCAATTCTAGTGTCCTTCGTTTGGGAGAAAAATGCAAAGGTACAAGACAGCTTTTCCTTGCCAATATCTCTCTTTTGCAAAGAGCTGCGCATTGGAAAATTCAGGGCTATGTCGTGTAGATGATGGCCTAACAGGAGGCTTTAAAATTTTCTTTCTAGTGTCCTTCGTTTGGGAGAAAAATGCAAAGGTACAAGACAGCTTTTCCTTGCCAATATCTCTCTTTTGCAAAGAGCTGCGCATTGGAAAATTCAGGGCTATGTCGTGTAGATGATGGCCTAACAGGAGGCTTTAAAATTTTCTTTCTAGTGTCCTTCGTTTGGGAGAAAAATGCAATGGTACAAGACAGCTTTTCCTTGCCAATATCTCTCTTTTGCAAAGAGCTGCGCATTGGAAAATTCAGGGCTATGTCGTGTAGATGATGGCCTAACAGGAGGCTTTAAAATTTCAATTCTAGTGTCCTTCGTTTGGGAGAAAAATGCAAAGGTACAAGACAGCTTTTCCTTGCCAATATCTCTCTTTTGCAAAGAGCTGCGCATTGGAAAATTCAGGGCTATGTCGTGTAGATGATGGCATAACAGGAGGCTTTAAAATTTTAATTCTAGTGTCCTTCGTTTGGGAGAAAAATGCAAAGGTACAAGACAGCTTTTCCTTGCCAATATCTCTCTTTTGCAAAGAGCTGCGCATTGGAAAATTCAGGGCTATGTCGTGTAGATGATGGCCTAACAGGAGGCTTTAAAATTTTCTTTCTAGTGTCCTTCGTTTGGGAGAAAAATGCAATGGTACAAGACAGCTTTTCCTTGCCAATATCTCTCTTTTGCAAAGAGCTGCGCATTGGAAAATTCAGGGCTATGTCGTGTAGATGATGGCCTAACAGGAGGCTTTAAAATTTCAATTCTAGTGTCCTTCGTTTGGGAGAAAAATGCAAAGGTACAAGACAGCTTTTCCTTGCCAATATCTCTCTTTTGCAAAGAGCTGCGCATTGGAAAATTCAGGGCTATGTCGTGTAGATGATGGCCTAACAGGAGGCTTTAAAATTTTCTTTCTAGTGTCCTTCGTTTGGGAGAAAAATGCAAAGGTACAAGACAGCTTTTCCTTGCCAATATCTCTCTTTTGCAAAGAGCTGCGCATTGGAAAATTCAGGGCTATGTCGTGTAGATGATGGCCTAACAGGAGGCTTTAAAATTTTCTTTCTAGTGTCCTTCGTTTGGGAGAAAAATGCAATGGTACAAGACAGCTTTTCCTTGCCAATATCTCTCTTTTGCAAAGAGCTGCGCATTGGAAAATTCAGGGCTATGTCGTGTAGATGATGGCCTAACAGGAGGCTTTAAAATTTCAATTCTAGTGTCCTTCGTTTGGGAGAAAAATGCAAAGGTACAAGACAGCTTTTCCTTGCCAATATCTCTCTTTTGCAAAGAGCTGCGCATTGGAAAATTCATGGCTATGTCGTGTAGATGATGGCCTAACAGGAGGCTTTAAAATTTTCTTTCTAGTGTCCTTCGTTTGGTAGAAAAATGCAATGGTACAAGACAGCTTTTCCTTGCCAATATCTCTCTTTTGCAAAGAGCTGCGCATTGGAAAAATCAGGGCTATGTCGTGTAGATGATGGCCTAACAGGAGGCTTTAAAATTTTCTTTCTAGTGTCCTTCGTTTGGGAGAAAAATGCAATGGTACAAGACAGCTTTTCCTTGCCAATATCTCTCTTTTGCAAAGAGCTGCGCATTGGAAAAATCAGGGCTATGTCGTGTAGATGATGGCCTAACAGGAGGCTTTAAAATTTTAATTCTAGTGTCCTTCGTTTGGGAGAAAAATGCAAAGGTACAAGACAGCTTTTCCTTGCCAATATCTCTCTTTTGCAAAGAGCTACGCATTGGAAAATTCAGGGCTATGTCGTGTAGATGATGGCCTAACAGGAGGCTTTAAAATTTTAATTCTAGTGTCCTTCGTTTGGGAGAAAAATGCAAAGGTACAAGACAGCTTTTCCTTGCCAATATCTCTCTTTTGCAAAGAGCTACGCATTGGAAAATTCAGGGCTATGTCGTGTAGATGATGGCCTAACAGGAGGCTTTAAAATTTTAATTCTAGTGTCCTTCGTTTGGGAGAAAAATGCAAAGGTACAAGACAGCTTTTCCTTGCCAATATCTCTCTTTTGCAAAGAGCTGCGCATTGGAAAATTCAGGGCTATGTCGTGTAGATGATGGCTTAACAGGAGGCTTTAAAATTTTCTTTCTAGTGTCCTTCGTTTGGGAGAAAAATGCAATGGTACAAGACAGCTTTTCCTTGCCAATATCTCTCTTTTGCAAAGAGCTGCGCATTGGAAAAATCAGGGCTATGTCGTGTAGATGATGGCCTAACAGGAGGCTTTAAAATTTTAATTCTAGTGTCCTTCGTTTGGGAGAAAAATGCAAAGGTACAAGACAGCTTTTCCTTGCCAATATCTCTCTTTTGCAAAGAGCTGCGCATTGGAAAATTCAGGGCTATGTCGTGTAGATGATGGCCTAACAGGAGGCTTTAAAATTTTCTTTCTAGTGTCCTTCGTTTGGGAGAAAAATGCAAAGGTACAAGACAGCTTTTCCTTGCCAATATCTCTCTTTTGCAAAGAGCTACGCATTGGAAAATTCAGGGCTATGTCGTGTAGATGATGGCCTAACAGGAGGCTTTAAAATTTTCTTTCTAGTGTCCTTCGTTTGGGAGAAAAATGCAATGGTACAAGACAGCTTTTCCTTGCCAATATCTCTCTTTTGCAAAGAGCTGCGCATTGGAAAATTCAGGGCTATGTCGTGTAGATGATGGCCTAACAGGAGGCTTTAAAATTTTCTTTCTAGTGTCCTTCGTTTGGGAGAAAAATGCAATGGTACAAGACAGCTTTTCCTTGCCAATATCTCTCTTTTGCAAAGAGCTGCGCATTGGAAAATTCAGGGCTATGTCGTGTAGATGATGGCCTAACAGGAGGCTTTAAAATTTTCTTTCTAGTGTCCTTCGTTTGGGAGAAAAATGCAAAGGTACAAGACAGCTTTTCCTTGCCAATATCTCTCTTTTGCAAAGAGCTGCGCATTGGAAAATTCAGGGCTATGTCGTGTAGATGATGGCCTAACAGGAGGCTTTAAAATTTTCTTTCTAGTGTCCTTCGTTTGGGAGAAAAATGCAAAGGTACAAGACAGCTTTTCCTTGCCAATATCTCTCTTTTGCAAAGAGCTGCGCATTGGAAAATTCAGGGCTATGTCGTGTAGATGATGGCCTAACAGGAGGCTTTAAAATTTTCTTTCTAGTGTCCTTCGTTTGGGAGAAAAATGCAAAGGTACAAGACAACTTTTCCTTGCCAATATCTCTCTTTTGCAAAGAGCTGCGCATTGGAAAAATCAGGGCTATGTCGTGTAGATGATGGCCTAACAGGAGGCTTTAAAATTTTCTTTCTAGTGTCCTTCGTTTGGGAGAAAAATGCAAAGGTACAAGACAGCTTTTCCTTGCCAATATCTCTCTTTTGCAAAGAGCTGCGCATTGGAAAATTCAGGGCTATGTCGTGTAGATGATGGCCTAACAGGAGGCTTTAAAATTTTATTTCTAGTGTCCTTCGTTTGGGAGAAAAATGCAAAGGTACAAGACAGCTTTTCCTTGCCAATATCTCTCTTTTGCAAAGAGCTGCGCATTGGAAAATTCAGGGCTATGTCGTGTAGATGATGGCATAACAGGAGGCTTTAAAATTTTAATTCTAGTGTCCTTCGTTTGGGAGAAAAATGCAAAGGTACAAGACAGCTTTTCCTTGCCAATATCTCTCTTTTGCAAAGAGCTGCGCATTGGAAAATTCAGGGCTATGTCGTGTAGATGATGGCCTAACAGGAGGCTTTAAAATTTTAATTCTAGTGTCCTTCGTTTGGGAGAAAAATGCAAAGGTACAAGACAGCTTTTCCTTGCCAATATCTCTCTTTTGCAAAGAGCTGCGCATTGAAAAATTCAGGGCTATGTCGTGTAGATGATGGCATAACAGGAGGCTTTAAAATTTTAATTCTAGTGTCCTTCGTTTGGGAGAAAAATGCAAAGGTACAAGACAGCTTTTCCTTTCCAATATCTCTCTTTTGCAAAGAGCTGCGCATTGGAAAATTCAGGGCTATGTCGTGTAGATGATGGCCTAACAGGAGGCTTTAAAATTTTCTTTCTAGTGTCCTTCGTTTGGGAGAAAAATGCAATGGTACAAGACAGCTTTTCCTTGCCAATATCTCTCTTTTGCAAAGAGCTGCGCATTGGAAAATTCAGGGCTATGTCGTGTAGATGATGGCCTAACAGGAGGCTTTAAAATTTCAATTCTAGTGTCCTTCGTTTGGGAGAAAAATGCAAAGGTACAAGACAGCTTTTCCTTGCCAATATCTCTCTTTTGCAAAGAGCTGCGCATTGGAAAATTCAGGGCTATGTCGTGTAGATGATGGCCTAACAGGAGGCTTTAAAATTTTCTTTCTAGTGTCCTTCGTTTGGGAGAAAAATGCAAAGGTACAAGACAGCTTTTCCTTGCCAATATCTCTCTTTTGCAAAGAGCTGCGCATTGGAAAATTCAGGGCTATGTCGTGTAGATGATGGCCTAACAGGAGGCTTTAAAATTTTCTTTCTAGTGTCCTTCGTTTGGGAGAAAAATGCAAAGGTACAAGACAGCTTTTCCTTGCCAATATCTCTCTTTTGCAAAGAGCTGCGCATTGGAAAATTCAGGGCTATGTCGTGTAGATGATGGCCTAACAGGAGGCTTTAAAATTTTCTTTCTAGTGTCCTTCGTTTGGTAGAAAAATGCAATGGTACAAGACAGCTTTTCCTTGCCAATATCTCTCTTTTGCAAAGAGCTGCGCATTGGAAAAATCAGGGCTATGTCGTGTAGATGATGGCCTAACAGGAGGCTTTAAAATTTTCTTTCTAGTGTCCTTCGTTTGGGAGAAAAATGCAATGGTACAAGACAGCTTTTCCTTGCCAATATCTCTCTTTTGCAAAGAGCTGCGCATTGGAAAAATCAGGGCTATGTCGTGTAGATGATGGCCTAACAGGAGGCTTTAAAATTTTAATTCTAGTGTCCTTCGTTTGGGAGAAAAATGCAAAGGTACAAGACAGCTTTTCCTTGCCAATATCTCTCTTTTGCAAAGAGCTACGCATTGGAAAATTCAGGGCTATGTCGTGTAGATGATGGCCTAACAGGAGGCTTTAAAATTTTAATTCTAGTGTCCTTCGTTTGGGAGAAAAATGCAAAGGTACAAGACAGCTTTTCCTTGCCAATATCTCTCTTTTGCAAAGAGCTACGCATTGGAAAATTCAGGGCTATGTCGTGTAGATGATGGCCTAACAGGAGGCTTTAAAATTTTAATTCTAGTGTCCTTCGTTTGGGAGAAAAATGCAAAGGTACAAGACAGCTTTTCCTTGCCAATATCTCTCTTTTGCAAAGAGCTGCGCATTGGAAAATTCAGGGCTATGTCGTGTAGATGATGGCCTAACAGGAGGCTTTAAAATTTTCTTTCTAGTGTCCTTCGTTTGGGAGAAAAATGCAAAGGTACAAGACAGCTTTTCCTTGCCAATATCTCTCTTTTGCAAAGAGCTACGCATTGGAAAATTCAGGGCTATGTCGTGTAGATGATGGCCTAACAGGAGGCTTTAAAATTTTAATTCTAGTGTCCTTCGTTTGGGAGAAAAATGCAAAGGTACAAGACAGCTTTTCCTTGCCAATATCTCTCTTTTGCAAAGAGCTACGCATTGGAAAATTCAGGGCTATGTCGTGTAGATGATGGCCTAACAGGAGGCTTTAAAATTTTAATTCTAGTGTCCTTCGTTTGGGAGAAAAATGCAAAGGTACAAGACAGCTTTTCCTTGCCAATATCTCTCTTTTGCAAAGAGCTGCGCATTGGAAAATTCAGGGCTATGTCGTGTAGATGATGGCCTAACAGGAGGCTTTAAAATTTTCTTTCTAGTGTCCTTCGTTTGGGAGAAAAATGCAAAGGTACAAGACAGCTTTTCCTTGCCAATATCTCTCTTTTGCAAAGAGCTACGCATTGGAAAATTCAGGGCTATGTCGTGTAGATGATGGCCTAACAGGAGGCTTTAAAATTTTCTTTCTAGTGTCCTTCGTTTGGGAGAAAAATGCAATGGTACAAGACAGCTTTTCCTTGCCAATATCTCTCTTTTGCAAAGAGCTGCGCATTGGAAAATTCAGGGCTATGTCGTGTAGATGATGGCCTAACAGGAGGCTTTAAAATTTTCTTTCTAGTGTCCTTCGTTTGGGAGAAAAATGCAAAGGTACAAGACAGCTTTTCCTTGCCAATATCTCTCTTTTGCAAAGAGCTACGCATTGGAAAATTCAGGGCTATGTCGTGTAGATGATGGCCTAACAGGAGGCTTTAAAATTTTCTTTCTAGTGTCCTTCGTTTGGGAGAAAAATGCAATGGTACAAGACAGCTTTTCCTTGCCAATATCTCTCTTTTGCAAAGAGCTACGCATTGGAAAATTCAGGGCTATGTCGTGTAGATGATGGCCTAACAGGAGGCTTTAAAATTTTCTTTCTAGTGTCCTTCGTTTGGGAGAAAAATGCAAAGGTACAAGACAGCTTTTCCTTGCCAATATCTCTCTTTTACAAAGAGCTGCGCATTGGAAAATTCAGGGCTATGTCGTGTAGATGATGGCCTAACAGGAGGCTTTAAAATTTTCTTTGTAGTGTCCTTCGTTTGGGAGAAAAATGCAATGGTACAAGACAGCTTTTCCTTGCCAATATCTCTCTTTTGCAAAGAGCTGCGCATTGGAAAAATCAGGGCTATGTCGTGTAGATGATGGCCTAACAGGAGGCTTTAAAATTTTCTTTCTAGTGTCCTTCGTTTGGGAGAAAAATGCAAAGGTACAAGACAGCTTTTCCTTGCCAATATCTCTCTTTTGCAAAGAGCTACGCATTGGAAAATTCAGGGCTATGTCGTGTAGATGATGGCCTAACAGGAGGCTTTAAAATTTTCTTTCTAGTGTCCTTCGTTTGGGAGAAAAATGCAAAGGTACAAGACAGCTTTTCCTTGCCAATATCTCTCTTTTGCAAAGAGCTGCGCATTGGAAAATTCAGGGCTATGTCGTGTAGATGATGGCCTAACAGGAGGCTTTAAAATTTTCTTTCTAGTGTCCTTCGTTTGGGAGAAAAATGCAAAGGTACAAGACAGCTTTTCCTTGCCAATATCTCTCTTTTGCAAAGAGCTGTGCATTGGAAAATTCAGGGCTATATCGTGTAGATGATGGCCTAACAGGAGGCTTTAAATTTTTAATTCTAGTGTCCTTCGTTTGGGAGAAAAATGCAAAGGTACAAGACAGCTTTTCCTTGCCAATATCTCTCTTTTGCAAAGAGCTACGCATTGGAAAATTCAGGGCTATGTCGTGTAGATGATGGCCTAACAGGAGGCTTTAAAATTTTAATTCTAGTGTCCTTCGTTTGGGAGAAAAATGCAAAGGTACAAGACAGCTTTTCCTTGCCAATATCTCTCTTTTGCAAAGAGCTGCGCATTGGAAAATTCAGGGCTATGTCGTGTAGATGATGGCCTAACAGGAGGCTTTAAAATTTTCTTTCTAGTGTCCTTCGTTTGGGAGAAAAATGCAATGGTACAAGACAGCTTTTCCTTGCCAATATCTCTCTTTTGCAAAGAGCTACGCATTGAAAAATTCAGGGCTATGTCGTGTAGATGATGGCCTAACAGGAGGCTTTAAAATTTTCTTTCTAGTGTCCTTCGTTTGGGAGAAAAATGCAATGGTACAAGACAGCTTTTCCTTGCCAATATCTCTCTTTTGCAAAGAGCTGCGCATTGGAAAATTCAGGGCTATGTCGTGTAGATGATGGCCTAACAGGAGGCTTTAAAATTTTCTTTCTAGTGTCCTTCGTTTGGGAGAAAAATGCAATGGTACAAGACAGCTTTTCCTTGCCAATATCTCTCTTTTGCAAAGAGCTGCGCATTGGAAAATTCAGGGCTATGTCGTGTAGATGATGGCCTAACAGGAGGCTTTAAAATTTTCTTTCTAGTGTCCTTCGTTTGGGAGAAAAATGCAAAGGTACAAGACAGCTTTTCCTTGCCAATATCTCTCTTTTGCAAAGAGCTACGCATTGGAAACTTCAGGGCTATGTCGTGTAGATGATGGCCTAACAGGAGGCTTTAAAATTTTCTTTCTAGTGTCCTTCGTTTGGGAGAAAAATGCAATGGTGCAAGACAGCTTTTCCTTGCCAATATCTCTCTTTTGCAAAGAGCTACGCATTGGAAAATTCAGGGCTATGTCGTGTAGATGATGGCCTAACAGGAGGCTTTAAAATTTTCTTTCTAGTGTCCTTCGTTTGGGAGAAAAATGCAAAGGTACAAGACAGCTTTTCCTTGCCAATATCTCTCTTTTGCAAAGAGCTGCGCATTGGAAAATTCAGGGCTATGTCGTGTAGATGATGGCCTAACAGGAGGCTTTAAAATTTTCTTTCTAGTGTCCTTCGTTTGGGAGAAAAATGCAAAGGTACAAGACAGCTTTTCCTTGCCAATATCTCTCTTTTGCAAAGAGCTGCGCATTGTAAAATTCAGGGCTATGTCGTGTAGATGATGGCCTAACAGGAGGCTTTAAAATTTTCTTTGTAGTGTCCTTCGTTTGGGAGAAAAATGCAATGGTACAAGACAGCTTTTCCTTGCCAATATCTCTCTTTTGCAAAGAGCTGCGCATTGGAAAAATCAGGGCTATGTCGTGTAGATGATGGCCTAACAGGAGGCTTTAAAATTTTCTTTCTAGTGTCCTTCGTTTGGGAGAAAAATGCAAAGGTACAAGACAGCTTTTCCTTGCCAATATCTCTCTTTTGCAAAGAGCTGCGCATTGGAAAATTCAGGGCTATGTCGTGTAGATGATGGCCTAACAGGAGGCTTTAAAATTTTCTTTCTAGTGTCCTTCGTTTGGGAGAAAAATGCAAAGGTACAAGACAGCTTTTCCTTGCCAATATCTCTCTTTTGCAAAGAGCTACGCATTGGAAACTTCAGGGCTATGTCGTGTAGATGATGGCCTAACAGGAGGCTTTAAAATTTTCTTTCTAGTGTCCTTCGTTTGGGAGAAAAATGCAATGGTACAAGACAGCTTTTCCTTGCCAATATCTCTCTTTTGCAAAGAGCTACGCATTGGAAAATTCAGGGCTATGTCGTGTAGATGATGGCCTAACAGGAGGCTTTAAAATTTTCTTTCTAGTGTCCTTCGTTTGGGAGAAAAATGCAAAGGTACAAGACAGCTTTTCCTTGCCAATATCTCTCTTTTGCAAAGAGCTGCGCATTGGAAAATTCAGGGCTATGTCGTGTAGATGATGGCCTAACAGGAGGCTTTAAAATTTTCTTTCTAGTGTCCTTCGTTTGGGAGAAAAATGCAAAGGTACAAGACAGCTTTTCCTTGCCAATATCTCTCTTTTGCAAAGAGCTGCGCATTGGAAAATTCAGGGCTATGTCGTGTAGATGATGGCCTAACAGGAGGCTTTAAAATTTTCTTTGTAGTGTCCTTCGTTTGGGAGAAAAATGCAATGGTACAAGACAGCTTTTCCTTGCCAATATCTCTCTTTTGCAAAGAGCTGCGCATTGGAAAAATCAGGGCTATGTCGTGTAGATGATGGCCTAACAGGAGGCTTTAAAATTTTCTTTCTAGTGTCCTTCGTTTGGGAGAAAAATGCAAAGGTACAAGACAGCTTTTCCTTGCCAATATCTCTCTTTTGCAAAGAGCTGCGCATTGGAAAATTCAGGGCTATGTCGTGTAGATGATGGCCTAACAGGAGGCTTTAAAATTTTCTTTCTAGTGTCCTTCGTTTGGGAGAAAAATGCAAAGGTACAAGACAGCTTTTCCTTGCCAATATCTCTCTTTTGCAAAGAGCTGCGCATTGGAAAATTCAGGGCTATGTCGTGTAGATGATGGCCTAACAGGAGGCTTTAAAATTTTCTTTCTAGTGTCCTTCGTTTGGGAGAAAAATGCAAAGGTACAAGACAGCTTTTCCTTGCCAATATCTCTCTTTTGCAAAGAGCTGCGCATTGGAAAATTCAGGGCTATGTCGTGTAGATGATGGCCTAACAGGAGGCTTTAAAATTTTCTTTCTAGTGTCCTTCGTTTGGGAGAAAAATGCAATGGTACAAGACAGCTTTTCCTTGCCAATATCTCTCTTTTGCAAAGAGCTGCGCATTGGAAAATTCAGGGCTATGTCGTGTAGATGATGGCCTAACAGGAGGCTTTAAAATTTTCTTTCTAGTGTCCTTCGTTTGGGAGAAAAATGCAATGGTACAAGACAGCTTTTCCTTGCCAATATCTCTCTTTTGCAAAGAGCTGCGCATTGGAAAATTCAGGGCTATGTCGTGTAGATGATGGCCTAACAGGAGGCTTTAAAATTTCAATTCTAGTGTCCTTCGTTTGGGAGAAAAATGCAAAGGTACAAGACAGCTTTTCCTTGCCAATATCTCTCTTTTGCAAAGAGCTACGCATTGGAAAATTCAGGGCTATGTCGTGTAGATGATGGCCTAACAGGAGGCTTTAAAATTTTCTCTCTAGTGTCCTTCGTTTGGGAGAAAAATGCAATGGTACAAGACAGCTTTTCCTTGCCAATATCTCTCTTTTGCAAAGAGCTGCGCATTGGAAAAATCAGGGCTATGTCGTGTAGATGATGGCCTAACAGGAGGCTTTAAAATTTTCTTTCTAGTGTCCTTCGTTTGGGAGAAAAATGCAAAGGTACAAGACAGCTTTTCCTTGCCAATATCTCTCTTTTGCAAAGAGCTGCGCATTGGAAAATTCAGGGCTATGTCGTGTAGATGATGGCCTAACAGGAGGCTTTAAAATTTTCTTTCTAGTGTCCTTCGTTTGGGAGAAAAATGCAAAGGTACAAGACAGCTTTTCCTTGCCAATATCTCTCTTTTGCAAAGAGCTGCGCATTGGAAAATTCAGGGCTATGTCGTGTAGATGATGGCCTAACAGGAGGCTTTAAAATTGTCTTTCTAGTGTCCTTCGTTTGGGAGAAAAATGCAAAGGTACAAGACAGTTTTTCCTTGCCAATATCTCTCTTTTGCAAAGAGCTGCGCATTGGAAAATTCAGGGCTATGTCGTGTAGATGATGGCCTAACAGGAGGCTTTAAAATTTTCTTTCTAGTGTCCTTCGTTTGGGAGAAAAATGCAATGGTACAAGACAGCTTTTCCTTGCCAATATCTCTCTTTTGCAAAGAGCTGCGCATTGGAAAAATCAGGGCTATGTCGTGTAGATGATGGCCTAACAGGAGGCTTTAAAATTTTCTTTCTAGTGTCCTTCGTTTGGGAGAAAAATGCAAAGGTACAAGACAGCTTTTCCTTGCCAATATCTCTCTTTTGCAAAGAGCTGCGCATTGGAAAATTCAGGGCTATGTCGTGTAGATGATGGCATAACAGGAGGCTTTAAAATTTTCTTTCTTGTGTCCTTCGTTTGGGAGAAAAATGCAAAGGTACAAGACAGCTTTTCCTTGCCAATATCTCTCTTTTGCAAAGAGCTGTGCATTGGAAAATTCAGGGCTATATCGTGTAGATGATGGCCTAACAGGAGGCTTTAAAATTTTCTTTCTAGTGTCCTTCGTTTGGGAGAAAAATGCAAAGGTACAAGACAGCTTTTCCTTGCCAATATCTCTCTTTTGCAAAGAGCTGCGCATTGGAAAATTCAGGGCTATGTCGTGTAGATGATGGCATAACAGGAGGCTTTAAAATTTTCTTTCTTGTGTCCTTCGTTTGGGAGAAAAATGCAAAGGTACAAGACAGCTTTTCCTTGCCAATATCTCTCTTTTGCAAAGAGCTGTGCATTGGAAAATTCAGGGCTATATCGTGTAGATGATGGCCTAACAGGAGGCTTTAAAATTTTAATTCTAGTGTCCTTCGTTTGGGAGAAAAATGCAAAGGTACAAGACAGCTTTTCCTTGCCAATATCTCTCTTTTGCAAAGAGCTACGCATTGGAAAATTCAGGGCTATGTCGTGTAGATGATGGCCTAACAGGAGGCTTTAAAATTTTAATTCTAGTGTCCTTCGTTTGGGAGAAAAATGCAAAGGTACAAGACAGCTTTTCCTTGCCAATATCTCTCTTTTGCAAAGAGCTGCGCATTGGAAAATTCAGGGCTATGTCGTGTAGATGATGGCCTAACAGGAGGCTTTAAAATTTTCTTTCTAGTGTCCTTCGTTTGGGAGAAAAATGCAATGGTACAAGACAGCTTTTCCTTGCCAATATCTCTCTTTTGCAAAGAGCTACGCATTGAAAAAATCAGGGCTATGTCGTGTAGATGATGGCCTAACAGGAGGCTTTAAAATTTTCTTTCTAGTGTCCTTCGTTTGGGAGAAAAATGCAATGGTACAAGACAGCTTTTCCTTGCCAATATCTCTCTTTTGCAAAGAGCTGCGCATTGGAAAATTCAGGGCTATGTCGTGTAGATGATGGCCTAACAGGAGGCTTTAAAATTTTAATTCTAGTGTCCTTCGTTGGGGAGAAAAATGCAATGGTACAAGACAGCTTTTCCTTGCCAATATCTCTCTTTTGCAAAGAGCTGCGCATTGGAAAATTCAGGGCTATGTCGTGTAGATGATGGCCTAACAGGAGGCTTTAAAATTTCAATTCTAGTGTCCTTCGTTTGGGAGAAAAATGCAAAGGTACAAGACAGCTTTTCCTTGCCAATATCTCTCTTTTGCAAAGAGCTACGCATTGGAAAATTCAGGGCTATGTCGTGTAGATGATGGCCTAACAGGAGGCTTTAAAATTTTCTTTCTAGTGTCCTTCGTTTGGGAGAAAAATGCAATGGTACAAGACAGCTTTTCCTTGCCAATATCTCTCTTTTGCAAAGAGCTGCGCATTGGAAAATTCAGGGCTATGTCGTGTAGATGATGGCTTAACAGGAGGCTTTAAAATTTTCTTTCTAGTGTCCTGCGTTTGGGAGAAAAATGCAATGGTACAAGACAGCTTTTCCTTGCCAATATCTCTCTTTTGCAAAGAGCTGCGCATTGGAAAAATCAGGGCTATGTCGTGTAGATGATGGCCTAACAGGAGGCTTTAAAATTTTCTTTCTAGTGTCCTTCGTTTGGGAGAAAAATGCAAAGGTACAAGACAGCTTTTCCTTGCCAATATCTCTCTTTTGCAAAGAGCTGCGCATTGGAAAATTCAGGGCTATGTCGTGTAGATGATGGCCTAACAGGAGGCTTTAAAATTTTCTTTCTAGTGTCCTTCGTTTGGGAGAAAAATGCAAAGGTACAAGACAGCTTTTCCTTGCCAATATCTCTCTTTTGCAAAGAGCTGCGCATTGGAAAATTCAGGGCTATGTCGTGTAGATGATGGCCTAACAGGAGGCTTTAAAATTTTCTTTCTAGTGTCCTTCGTTTGGGAGAAAAATGCAAAGGTACAAGACAGCTTTTCCTTGCCAATATCTCTCTTTTGCAAAGAGCTGCGCATTGGAAAATTCAGGGCTATGTCGTGTAGATGATGGCATAACAGGAGGCTTTAAAATTTTCTTTCTTGTGTCCTTCGTTTGGGAGAAAAATGCAAAGGTACAAGACAGCTTTTCCTTGCCAATATCTCTCTTTTGCAAAGAGCTGTGCATTGGAAAATTCAGGGCTATATCGTGTAGATGATGGCCTAACAGGAGGCTTTAAAATTTTAATTCTAGTGTCCTTCGTTTGGGAGAAAAATGCAAAGGTACAAGACAGCTTTTCCTTGCCAATATCTCTCTTTTGCAAAGAGCTACGCATTGGAAAATTCAGGGCTATGTCGTGTAGATGATGGCCTAACAGGAGGCTTTAAAATTTTAATTCTAGTGTCCTTCGTTTGGGAGAAAAATGCAAAGGTACAAGACAGCTTTTCCTTGCCAATATCTCTCTTTTGCAAAGAGCTGCGCATTGGAAAATTCAGGGCTATGTCGTGTAGATGATGGCCTAACAGGAGGCTTTAAAATTTTCTTTCTAGTGTCCTTCGTTTGGGAGAAAAATGCAATGGTACAAGACAGCTTTTCCTTGCCAATATCTCTCTTTTGCAAAGAGCTACGCATTGAAAAAATCAGGGCTATGTCGTGTAGATGATGGCCTAACAGGAGGCTTTAAAATTTTCTTTCTAGTGTCCTTCGTTTGGGAGAAAAATGCAATGGTACAAGACAGCTTTTCCTTGCCAATATCTCTCTTTTGCAAAGAGCTGCGCATTGGAAAATTCAGGGCTATGTCGTGTAGATGATGGCCTAACAGGAGGCTTTAAAATTTTAATTCTAGTGTCCTTCGTTGGGGAGAAAAATGCAATGGTACAAGACAGCTTTTCCTTGCCAATATCTCTCTTTTGCAAAGAGCTGCGCATTGGAAAATTCAGGGCTATGTCGTGTAGATGATGGCCTAACAGGAGGCTTTAAAATTTCAATTCTAGTGTCCTTCGTTTGGGAGAAAAATGCAAAGGTACAAGACAGCTTTTCCTTGCCAATATCTCTCTTTTGCAAAGAGCTACGCATTGGAAAATTCAGGGCTATGTCGTGTAGATGATGGCCTAACAGGAGGCTTTAAAATTTTCTTTCTAGTGTCCTTCGTTTGGGAGAAAAATGCAATGGTACAAGACAGCTTTTCCTTGCCAATATCTCTCTTTTGCAAAGAGCTGCGCATTGGAAAATTCAGGGCTATGTCGTGTAGATGATGGCTTAACAGGAGGCTTTAAAATTTTCTTTCTAGTGTCCTGCGTTTGGGAGAAAAATGCAATGGTACAAGACAGCTTTTCCTTGCCAATATCTCTCTTTTGCAAAGAGCTGCGCATTGGAAAAATCAGGGCTATGTCGTGTAGATGATGGCCTAACAGGAGGCTTTAAAATTTTCTTTCTAGTGTCCTTCGTTTGGGAGAAAAATGCAAAGGTACAAGACAGCTTTTCCTTGCCAATATCTCTCTTTTGCAAAGAGCTGCGCATTGGAAAATTCAGGGCTATGTCGTGTAGATGATGGCCTAACAGGAGGCTTTAAAATTTTCTTTCTAGTGTCCTTCGTTTGGGAGAAAAATGCAAAGGTACAAGACAGCTTTTCCTTGCCAATATCTCTCTTTTGCAAAGAGCTGCGCATTGGAAAATTCAGGGCTATGTCGTGTAGATGATGGCCTAACAGGAGGCTTTAAAATTTTCTTTCTAGTGTCCTTCGTTTGGGAGAAAAATGCAAAGGTACAAGACAGCTTTTCCTTGCCAATATCTCTCTTTTGCAAAGAGCTGCGCATTGGAAAATTCAGGGCTATGTCGTGTAGATGATGGCCTAACAGGAGGCTTTAAAATTTTCTTTCTAGTGTCCTTCGTTTGGGAGAAAAATGCAATGGTACAAGACAGCTTTTCCTTGCCAATATCTCTCTTTTGCAAAGAGCTGCGCATTGGAAAATTCAGGGCTATGTCGTGTAGATGATGGCCTAACAGGAGGCTTTAAAATTTTCTTTCTAGTGTCCTTCGTTTGGGAGAAAAATGCAATGGTACAAGACAGCTTTTCCTTGCCAATATCTCTCTTTTGCAAAGAGCTGCGCATTGGAAAATTCAGGGCTATGTCGTGTAGATGATGGCCTAACAGGAGGCTTTAAAATTTCAATTCTAGTGTCCTTCGTTTGGGAGAAAAATGCAAAGGTACAAGACAGCTTTTCCTTGCCAATATCTCTCTTTTGCAAAGAGCTACGCATTGGAAAATTCAGGGCTATGTCGTGTAGATGATGGCCTAACAGGAGGCTTTAAAATTTTCTTTCTAGTGTCCTTCGTTTGGGAGAAAAATGCAATGGTACAAGACAGCTTTTCCTTGCCAATATCTCTCTTTTGCAAAGAGCTGCGCATTGGAAAATTCAGGGCTATGTCGTGTAGATGATGGCCTAACAGGAGGCTTTAAAATTTTCTTTCTAGTGTCCTTCGTTTGGGAGAAAAATGCAATGGTACAAGACAGCTTTTCCTTGCCAATATCTCTCTTTTGCAAAGAGCTGCGCATTGGAAAATTCAGGGCTATGTCGTGTAGATGATGGCCTAACAGGAGGCTTTAAAATTTTCTTTCTAGTGTCCTTCGTTTGGGAGAAAAATGCAAAGGTACAAGACAGCTTTTCCTTGCCAATATCTCTCTTTTGCAAAGAGCTACGCATTGGAAACTTCAGGGCTATGTCGTGTAGATGATGGCCTAACAGGAGGCTTTAAAATTTTCTTTCTAGTGTCCTTCGTTTGGGAGAAAAATGCAATGGTGCAAGACAGCTTTTCCTTGCCAATATCTCTCTTTTGCAAAGAGCTACGCATTGGAAAATTCAGGGCTATGTCGTGTAGATGATGGCCTAACAGGAGGCTTTAAAATTTTCTTTCTAGTGTCCTTCGTTTGGGAGAAAAATGCAAAGGTACAAGACAGCTTTTCCTTGCCAATATCTCTCTTTTGCAAAGAGCTGCGCATTGGAAAATTCAGGGCTATGTCGTGTAGATGATGGCCTAACAGGAGGCTTTAAAATTTTCTTTCTAGTGTCCTTCGTTTGGGAGAAAAATGCAAAGGTACAAGACAGCTTTTCCTTGCCAATATCTCTCTTTTGCAAAGAGCTGCGCATTGTAAAATTCAGGGCTATGTCGTGTAGATGATGGCCTAACAGGAGGCTTTAAAATTTTCTTTGTAGTGTCCTTCGTTTGGGAGAAAAATGCAATGGTACAAGACAGCTTTTCCTTGCCAATATCTCTCTTTTGCAAAGAGCTGCGCATTGGAAAAATCAGGGCTATGTCGTGTAGATGATGGCCTAACAGGAGGCTTTAAAATTTTCTTTCTAGTGTCCTTCGTTTGGGAGAAAAATGCAAAGGTACAAGACAGCTTTTCCTTGCCAATATCTCTCTTTTGCAAAGAGCTGCGCATTGGAAAATTCAGGGCTATGTCGTGTAGATGATGGCCTAACAGGAGGCTTTAAAATTTTCTTTCTAGTGTCCTTCGTTTGGGAGAAAAATGCAAAGGTACAAGACAGCTTTTCCTTGCCAATATCTCTCTTTTGCAAAGAGCTACGCATTGGAAACTTCAGGGCTATGTCGTGTAGATGATGGCCTAACAGGAGGCTTTAAAATTTTCTTTCTAGTGTCCTTCGTTTGGGAGAAAAATGCAATGGTACAAGACAGCTTTTCCTTGCCAATATCTCTCTTTTGCAAAGAGCTACGCATTGGAAAATTCAGGGCTATGTCGTGTAGATGATGGCCTAACAGGAGGCTTTAAAATTTTCTTTCTAGTGTCCTTCGTTTGGGAGAAAAATGCAAAGGTACAAGACAGCTTTTCCTTGCCAATATCTCTCTTTTGCAAAGAGCTGAGCATTGGAAAATTCAGGGCTATGTCGTGTAGATGATGGCCTAACAGGAGGCTTTAAAATTTTCTTTCTAGTGTCCTTCGTTTGGGAGAAAAATGCAAAGGTACAAGACAGCTTTTCCTTGCCAATATCTCTCTTTTGCAAAGAGCTGCGCATTGGAAAATTCAGGGCTATGTCGTGTAGATGATGGCCTAACAGGAGGCTTTAAAATTTTCTTTGTAGTGTCCTTCGTTTGGGAGAAAAATGCAATGGTACAAGACAGCTTTTCCTTGCCAATATCTCTCTTTTGCAAAGAGCTGCGCATTGGAAAAATCAGGGCTATGTCGTGTAGATGATGGCCTAACAGGAGGCTTTAAAATTTTCTTTCTAGTGTCCTTCGTTTGGGAGAAAAATGCAAAGGTACAAGACAGCTTTTCCTTGCCAATATCTCTCTTTTGCAAAGAGCTGCGCATTGGAAAATTCAGGGCTATGTCGTGTAGATGATGGCCTAACAGGAGGCTTTAAAATTTTCTTTCTAGTGTCCTTCGTTTGGGAGAAAAATGCAAAGGTACAAGACAGGTTTTCCTTGCCAATATCTCTCTTTTGCAAAGAGCTGCGCATTGGAAAATTCAGGGCTATGTCGTGTAGATGATGGCCTAACAGGAGGCTTTAAAATTTTCTTTCTAGTGTCCTTCGTTTGGGAGAAAAATGCAAAGGTACAAGACAGCTTTTCCTTGCCAATATCTCTCTTTTGCAAAGAGCTGCGCATTGGAAAATTCAGGGCTATGTCGTGTAGATGATGGCCTAACAGGAGGCTTTAAAATTTTCTTTCTAGTGTCCTTCGTTTGGGAGAAAAATGCAATGGTACAAGACAGCTTTTCCTTGCCAATATCTCTCTTTTGCAAAGAGCTGCGCATTGGAAAATTCAGGGCTATGTCGTGTAGATGATGGCCTAACAGGAGGCTTTAAAATTTTCTTTCTAGTGTCCTTCGTTTGGGAGAAAAATGCAATGGTACAAGACAGCTTTTCCTTGCCAATATCTCTCTTTTGCAAAGAGCTGCGCATTGGAAAATTCAGGGCTATGTCGTGTAGATGATGGCCTAACAGGAGGCTTTAAAATTTCAATTCTAGTGTCCTTCGTTTGGGAGAAAAATGCAAAGGTACAAGACAGCTTTTCCTTGCCAATATCTCTCTTTTGCAAAGAGCTACGCATTGGAAAATTCAGGGCTATGTCGTGTAGATGATGGCCTAACAGGAGGCTTTAAAATTTTCTCTCTAGTGTCCTTCGTTTGGGAGAAAAATGCAATGGTACAAGACAGCTTTTCCTTGCCAATATCTCTCTTTTGCAAAGAGCTGCGCATTGGAAAAATCAGGGCTATGTCGTGTAGATGATGGCCTAACAGGAGGCTTTAAAATTTTCTTTCTAGTGTCCTTCGTTTGGGAGAAAAATGCAAAGGTACAAGACAGCTTTTCCTTGCCAATATCTCTCTTTTGCAAAGAGCTGCGCATTGGAAAATTCAGGGCTATGTCGTGTAGATGATGGCCTAACAGGAGGCTTTAAAATTTTCTTTCTAGTGTCCTTCGTTTGGGAGAAAAATGCAAAGGTACAAGACAGCTTTTCCTTGCCAATATCTCTCTTTTGCAAAGAGCTGCGCATTGGAAAATTCAGGGCTATGTCGTGTAGATGATGGCCTAACAGGAGGCTTTAAAATTGTCTTTCTAGTGTCCTTCGTTTGGGAGAAAAATGCAAAGGTACAAGACAGTTTTTCCTTGCCAATATCTCTCTTTTGCAAAGAGCTGCGCATTGGAAAATTCAGGGCTATGTCGTGTAGATGATGGCCTAACAGGAGGCTTTAAAATTTTCTTTCTAGTGTCCTTCGTTTGGGAGAAAAATGCAATGGTACAAGACAGCTTTTCCTTGCCAATATCTCTCTTTTGCAAAGAGCTGCGCATTGGAAAAATCAGGGCTATGTCGTGTAGATGATGGCCTAACAGGAGGCTTTAAAATTTTCTTTCTAGTGTCCTTCGTTTGGGAGAAAAATGCAAAGGTACAAGACAGCTTTTCCTTGCCAATATCTCTCTTTTGCAAAGAGCTGCGCATTGGAAAATTCAGGGCTATGTCGTGTAGATGATGGCATAACAGGAGGCTTTAAAATTTTCTTTCTTGTGTCCTTCGTTTGGGAGAAAAATGCAAAGGTACAAGACAGCTTTTCCTTGCCAATATCTCTCTTTTGCAAAGAGCTGTGCATTGGAAAATTCAGGGCTATATCGTGTAGATGATGGCCTAACAGGAGGCTTTAAAATTTTCTTTCTAGTGTCCTTCGTTTGGGAGAAAAATGCAAAGGTACAAGACAGCTTTTCCTTGCCAATATCTCTCTTTTGCAAAGAGCTGCGCATTGGAAAATTCAGGGCTATGTCGTGTAGATGATGGCATAACAGGAGGCTTTAAAATTTTCTTTCTTGTGTCCTTCGTTTGGGAGAAAAATGCAAAGGTACAAGACAGCTTTTCCTTGCCAATATCTCTCTTTTGCAAAGAGCTGTGCATTGGAAAATTCAGGGCTATATCGTGTAGATGATGGCCTAACAGGAGGCTTTAAAATTTTAATTCTAGTGTCCTTCGTTTGGGAGAAAAATGCAAAGGTACAAGACAGCTTTTCCTTGCCAATATCTCTCTTTTGCAAAGAGCTACGCATTGGAAAATTCAGGGCTATGTCGTGTAGATGATGGCCTAACAGGAGGCTTTAAAATTTTAATTCTAGTGTCCTTCGTTTGGGAGAAAAATGCAAAGGTACAAGACAGCTTTTCCTTGCCAATATCTCTCTTTTGCAAAGAGCTGCGCATTGGAAAATTCAGGGCTATGTCGTGTAGATGATGGCCTAACAGGAGGCTTTAAAATTTTCTTTCTAGTGTCCTTCGTTTGGGAGAAAAATGCAATGGTACAAGACAGCTTTTCCTTGCCAATATCTCTCTTTTGCAAAGAGCTACGCATTGAAAAAATCAGGGCTATGTCGTGTAGATGATGGCCTAACAGGAGGCTTTAAAATTTTCTTTCTAGTGTCCTTCGTTTGGGAGAAAAATGCAATGGTACAAGACAGCTTTTCCTTGCCAATATCTCTCTTTTGCAAAGAGCTGCGCATTGGAAAATTCAGGGCTATGTCGTGTAGATGATGGCCTAACAGGAGGCTTTAAAATTTTAATTCTAGTGTCCTTCGTTGGGGAGAAAAATGCAATGGTACAAGACAGCTTTTCCTTGCCAATATCTCTCTTTTGCAAAGAGCTGCGCATTGGAAAATTCAGGGCTATGTCGTGTAGATGATGGCCTAACAGGAGGCTTTAAAATTTCAATTCTAGTGTCCTTCGTTTGGGAGAAAAATGCAAAGGTACAAGACAGCTTTTCCTTGCCAATATCTCTCTTTTGCAAAGAGCTACGCATTGGAAAATTCAGGGCTATGTCGTGTAGATGATGGCCTAACAGGAGGCTTTAAAATTTTCTTTCTAGTGTCCTTCGTTTGGGAGAAAAATGCAATGGTACAAGACAGCTTTTCCTTGCCAATATCTCTCTTTTGCAAAGAGCTGCGCATTGGAAAATTCAGGGCTATGTCGTGTAGATGATGGCTTAACAGGAGGCTTTAAAATTTTCTTTCTAGTGTCCTGCGTTTGGGAGAAAAATGCAATGGTACAAGACAGCTTTTCCTTGCCAATATCTCTCTTTTGCAAAGAGCTGCGCATTGGAAAAATCAGGGCTATGTCGTGTAGATGATGGCCTAACAGGAGGCTTTAAAATTTTCTTTCTAGTGTCCTTCGTTTGGGAGAAAAATGCAAAGGTACAAGACAGCTTTTCCTTGCCAATATCTCTCTTTTGCAAAGAGCTGCGCATTGGAAAATTCAGGGCTATGTCGTGTAGATGATGGCCTAACAGGAGGCTTTAAAATTTTCTTTCTAGTGTCCTTCGTTTGGGAGAAAAATGCAAAGGTACAAGACAGCTTTTCCTTGCCAATATCTCTCTTTTGCAAAGAGCTGCGCATTGGAAAATTCAGGGCTATGTCGTGTAGATGATGGCCTAACAGGAGGCTTTAAAATTTTCTTTCTAGTGTCCTTCGTTTGGGAGAAAAATGCAAAGGTACAAGACAGCTTTTCCTTGCCAATATCTCTCTTTTGCAAAGAGCTGCGCATTGGAAAATTCAGGGCTATGTCGTGTAGATGATGGCATAACAGGAGGCTTTAAAATTTTCTTTCTTGTGTCCTTCGTTTGGGAGAAAAATGCAAAGGTACAAGACAGCTTTTCCTTGCCAATATCTCTCTTTTGCAAAGAGCTGTGCATTGGAAAATTCAGGGCTATATCGTGTAGATGATGGCCTAACAGGAGGCTTTAAAATTTTAATTCTAGTGTCCTTCGTTTGGGAGAAAAATGCAAAGGTACAAGACAGCTTTTCCTTGCCAATATCTCTCTTTTGCAAAGAGCTACGCATTGGAAAATTCAGGGCTATGTCGTGTAGATGATGGCCTAACAGGAGGCTTTAAAATTTTAATTCTAGTGTCCTTCGTTTGGGAGAAAAATGCAAAGGTACAAGACAGCTTTTCCTTGCCAATATCTCTCTTTTGCAAAGAGCTGCGCATTGGAAAATTCAGGGCTATGTCGTGTAGATGATGGCCTAACAGGAGGCTTTAAAATTTTCTTTCTAGTGTCCTTCGTTTGGGAGAAAAATGCAATGGTACAAGACAGCTTTTCCTTGCCAATATCTCTCTTTTGCAAAGAGCTGCGCATTGGAAAATTCAGGGCTATGTCGTGTAGATGATGGCCTAACAGGAGGCTTTAAAATTTCAATTCTAGTGTCCTTCGTTTGGGAGAAAAATGCAAAGGTACAAGACAGCGTTTCCTTGCCAATATCTCTCTTTTGCAAAGAGCTACGCATTGGAAAATTCAGGGCTATGTCGTGTAGATGATGGCCTAACAGGAGGCTTTAAAATTTTCTTTCTAGTGTCCTTCGTTTGGGAGAAAAATGCAATGGTACAAGACAGCTTTTCCTTGCCAATATCTCTCTTTTGCAAAGAGCTGCGCATTGGAAAAATCAGGGCTATGTCGTGTAGATGATGGCCTAACAGGAGGCTTTAAAATTTTCTTTCTAGTGTCCTTCGTTTGGGAGAAAAATGCAAAGGTACAAGACAGCTTTTCCTTGCCAATATCTCTCTTTTGCAAAGAGCTGCGCATTGGAAAATTCAGGGCTATGTCGTGTAGATGATGGCCTAACAGGAGGCTTTAAAATTTTCTTTCTAGTGTCCTTCGTTTGGGAGAAAAATGCAAAGGTACAAGACAGCTTTTCCTTGCCAATATCTCTCTTTTGCAAAGAGCTGCGCATTGGAAAATTCAGGGCTATGTCGTGTAGATGATGGCCTAACAGGAGGCTTTAAAATTGTCTTTCTAGTGTCCTTCGTTTGGGAGAAAAATGCAAAGGTACAAGACAGCTTTTCCTTGCCAATATCTCTCTTTTGCAAAGAGCTGCGCATTGGAAAATTCAGGGCTATGTCGTGTAGATGATGGCCTAACAGGAGGCTTTAAAATTTTCTTTCTAGTGTCCTTCGTTTGGGAGAAAAATGCAATGGTACAAGACAGCTTTTCCTTGCCAATATCTCTCTTTTGCAAAGAGCTGCGCATTGGAAAAATCAGGGCTATGTCGTGTAGATGATGGCCTAACAGGAGGCTTTAAAATTTTCTTTCTAGTGTCCTTCGTTTGGGAGAAAAATGCAAAGGTACAAGACAGCTTTTCCTTGCCAATATCTCTCTTTTGCAAAGAGCTGCGCATTGGAAAATTCAGGGCTATGTCGTGTAGATGATGGCATAACAGGAGGCTTTAAAATTTTCTTTCTTGTGTCCTTCGTTTGGGAGAAAAATGCAAAGGTACAAGACAGCTTTTCCTTGCCAATATCTCTCTTTTGCAAAGAGCTGTGCATTGGAAAATTCAGGGCTATATCGTGTAGATGATGGCCTAACAGGAGGCTTTAAAATTTTCTTTCTAGTGTCCTTCGTTTGGGAGAAAAATGCAAAGGTACAAGACAGCTTTTCCTTGCCAATATCTCTCTTTTGCAAAGAGCTGCGCATTGGAAAATTCAGGGCTATGTCGTGTAGATGATGGCATAACAGGAGGCTTTAAAATTTTCTTTCTTGTGTCCTTCGTTTGGGAGAAAAATGCAAAGGTACAAGACAGCTTTTCCTTGCCAATATCTCTCTTTTGCAAAGAGCTGTGCATTGGAAAATTCAGGGCTATATCGTGTAGATGATGGCCTAACAGGAGGCTTTAAAATTTTAATTCTAGTGTCCTTCGTTTGGGAGAAAAATGCAAAGGTACAAGACAGCTTTTCCTTGCCAATATCTCTCTTTTGCAAAGAGCTACGCATTGGAAAATTCAGGGCTATGTCGTGTAGATGATGGCCTAACAGGAGGCTTTAAAATTTTAATTCTAGTGTCCTTCGTTTGGGAGAAAAATGCAAAGGTACAAGACAGCTTTTCCTTGCCAATATCTCTCTTTTGCAAAGAGCTGCGCATTGGAAAATTCAGGGCTATGTCGTGTAGATGATGGCCTAACAGGAGGCTTTAAAATTTTCTTTCTAGTGTCCTTCGTTTGGGAGAAAAATGCAATGGTACAAGACAGCTTTTCCTTGCCAATATCTCTCTTTTGCAAAGAGCTACGCATTGAAAAATTCAGGGCTATGTCGTGTAGATGATGGCCTAACAGGAGGCATTAAAATTTTCTTTCTAGTGTCCTTCGTTTGGGAGAAAAATGCAATGGTACAAGACAGCTTTTCCTTGCCAATATCTCTCTTTTGCAAAGAGCTGCGCATTGGAAAATTCAGGGCTATGTCGTGTAGATGATGGCCTAACAGGAGGCTTTAAAATTTTAATTCTAGTGTCCTTCGTTTGGGAGAAAAATGCAATGGTACAAGACAGCTTTTCCTTGCCAATATCTCTCTTTTGCAAAGAGCTGCGCATTGGAAAATTCAGGGCTATGTCGTGTAGATGATGGCCTAACAGGAGGCTTTAAAATTTCAATTCTAGTGTCCTTCGTTTGGGAGAAAAATGCAAAGGTACAAGACAGCTTTTCCTTGCCAATATCTCTCTTTTGCAAAGAGCTACGCATTGGAAAATTCAGGGCTATGTCGTGTAGATGATGGCCTAACAGGAGGCTTTAAAATTTTCTTTCTAGTGTCCTTCGTTTGGGAGAAAAATGCAATGGTACAAGACAGCTTTTCCTTGCCAATATCTCTCTTTTGCAAAGAGCTGCGCATTGGAAAATTCAGGGCTATGTCGTGTAGATGATGGCTTAACAGGAGGCTTTAAAATTTTCTTTCTAGTGTCCTGCGTTTGGGAGAAAAATGCAATGGTACAAGACAGCTTTTCCTTGCCAATATCTCTCTTTTGCAAAGAGCTGCGCATTGGAAAAATCAGGGCTATGTCGTGTAGATGATGGCCTAACAGGAGGCTTTAAAATTTTCTTTCTAGTGTCCTTCGTTTGGGAGAAAAATGCAAAGGTACAAGACAGCTTTTCCTTGCCAATATCTCTCTTTTGCAAAGAGCTGCGCATTGGAAAATTCAGGGCTATGTCGTGTAGATGATGGCCTAACAGGAGGCTTTAAAATTTTATTTCTAGTGTCCTTCGTTTGGGAGAAAAATGCAATGGTACAAGACAGCTTTTCCTTGCCAATATCTCTCTTTTGCAAAGAGCTGCGCATTGGAAAAATCAGGGCTATGTCGTGTAGATGATGGCCTAACAGGAGGCTTTAAAATTTTCTTTCTAGTGTCCTTCGTTTGGGAGAAAAATGCAATGGTACAAGACAGCTTTTCCTTGCCAATATCTCTCTTTTGCAAAGAGCTGCGCATTGGAAAAATCAGGGCTATGTCGTGTAGATGATGGCCTAACAGGAGGCTTTAAAATTTTCTTTCTAGTGTCCTTCGTTTGGGAGAAAAATGCAAAGGTACAAGACAGCTTTTCCTTGCCAATATCTCTCTTTTGCAAAGAGCTACGCATTGGAAAACTCAGGGCTATGTCGTGTAGATGATGGCCTAACAGGAGGCTTTAAAATTTTCTTTCTAGTGTCCTTCGTTTGGGAGAAAAATGCAATGGTACAAGACAGCTTTTCCTTGCCAATATCTCTCTTTTGCAAAGAGCTACGCATTGAAAAATTCAGGGCTATGTCGTGTAGATGATGGCCTAACAGGAGGCATTAAAATTTTCTTTCTAGTGTCCTTCGTTTGGGAGAAAAATGCAATGGTACAAGACAGCTTTTCCTTGCCAATATCTCTCTTTTGCAAAGAGCTGCGCATTGGAAAATTCAGGGCTATGTCGTGTAGATGATGGCCTAACAGGAGGCTTTAAAATTTTAATTCTAGTGTCCTTCGTTTGGGAGAAAAATGCAATGGTACAAGACAGCTTTTCCTTGCCAATATCTCTCTTTTGCAAAGAGCTGCGCATTGGAAAATTCAGGGCTATGTCGTGTAGATGATGGCCTAACAGGAGGCTTTAAAATTTCAATTCTAGTGTCCTTCGTTTGGGAGAAAAATGCAAAGGTACAAGACAGCTTTTCCTTGCCAATATCTCTCTTTTGCAAAGAGCTACGCATTGGAAAATTCAGGGCTATGTCGTGTAGATGATGGCCTAACAGGAGGCTTTAAAATTTTCTTTCTAGTGTCCTTCGTTTGGGAGAAAAATGCAATGGTACAAGACAGCTTTTCCTTGCCAATATCTCTCTTTTGCAAAGAGCTGCGCATTGGAAAATTCAGGGCTATGTCGTGTAGATGATGGCTTAACAGGAGGCTTTAAAATTTTCTTTCTAGTGTCCTGCGTTTGGGAGAAAAATGCAATGGTACAAGACAGCTTTTCCTTGCCAATATCTCTCTTTTGCAAAGAGCTGCGCATTGGAAAAATCAGGGCTATGTCGTGTAGATGATGGTCTAACAGGAGGCTTTAAAATTTTCTTTCTAGTGTCCTTCGTTTGGGAGAAAAATGCAAAGGTACAAGACAGCTTTTCCTTGCCAATATCTCTCTTTTGCAAAGAGCTGCGCATTGGAAAATTCAGGGCTATGTCGTGTAGATGATGGCCTAACAGGAGGCTTTAAAATTTTATTTCTAGTGTCCTTCGTTTGGGAGAAAAATGCAATGGTACAAGACAGCTTTTCCTTGCCAATATCTCTCTTTTGCAAAGAGCTGCGCATTGGAAAAATCAGGGCTATGTCGTGTAGATGATGGCCTAACAGGAGGCTTTAAAATTTTCTTTCTAGTGTCCTTCGTTTGGGAGAAAAATGCAATGGTACAAGACAGCTTTTCCTTGCCAATATCTCTCTTTTGCAAAGAGCTGCGCATTGGAAAAATCAGGGCTATGTCGTGTAGATGATGGCCTAACAGGAGGCTTTAAAATTTTCTTTCTAGTGTCCTTCGTTTGGGAGAAAAATGCAAAGGTACAAGACAGCTTTTCCTTGCCAATATCTCTCTTTTGCAAAGAGCTACGCATTGGAAAACTAAGGGCTATGTCGTGTAGATGATGGCCTAACAGGAGGCTTTAAAATTTTCTTTCTAGTGTCCTTCGTTTGGGAGAAAAATGCAAAGGTACAAGACAGCTTTTCCTTGCCAATATCTCTCTTTTGCAAAGAGCTGCGCATTGGAAAATTCAGGGCTATGTCGTGTAGATGATGGCATAACAGGAGGCTTTAAAATTTTAATTCTAGTGTCCTTCGTTTGGGAGAAAAATGCAAAGGTACAAGACAGCTTTTCCTTGCCAATATCTCTCTTTTGCAAAGAGCTGCGCATTGGAAAATTCAGAGCTATGTCGTGTAGATGATGGCCTAACAGGAGGCTTTAAAATTTTAATTCTAGTGTCCTTCGTTTGGGAGAAAAATGCAAAGGTACAAGACAGCTTTTCCTTGCCAATATCTCTCTTTTGCAAAGAGCTGCGCATTGGAAAATTCAGGGCTATGTCGTGTAGATGATGGCATAACAGGAGGCTTTAAAATTTTAATTCTAGTGTCCTTCGTTTGGGAGAAAAATGCAAAGGTACAAGACAGCTTTTCCTTGCCAATATCTCTCTTTTGCAAAGAGCTGCGCATTGGAAAATTCAGGGCTATGTCGTGTAGATGATGGCCTAACAGGAGGCTTTAAAATTTTCTTTCTAGTGTCCTTCGTTTGGGAGAAAAATGCAATGGTACAAGACAGCTTTTCCTTGCCAATATCTCTCTTTTGCAAAGAGCTGCGCATTGGAAAATTCAGGGCTATGTCGTGTAGATGATGGCCTAACAGGAGGCTTTAAAATTTCAATTCTAGTGTCCTTCGTTTGGGAGAAAATTGCAAAGGTACAAGACAGCTTTTCCTTGCCAATATCTCTCTTTTGCAAAGAGCTACGCATTGGAAAATTCAGGGCTATGTCGTGTAGATGATGGCCTAACAGGAGGCTTTAAAATTTTCTTTCTAGTGTCCTTCGTTTGGGAGAAAAATGCAATGGTACAAGACAGCTTTTCCTTGCCAATATCTCTCTTTTGCAAAGAGCTGCGCATTGGAAAATTCAGGGCTATGTCGTGTAGATGATGGCCTAACAGGAGGCTTTAAAATTTTCTTTCTAGTGTCCTTCGTTTGGGAGAAAAATGCAATGGTACAAGACAGCTTTTCCTTGCCAATATCTCTCTTTTGCAAAGAGCTGCGCATTGGAAAATTCAGGGCTATGTCGTGTAGATGATGGCCTAACAGGAGGCTTTAAAATTTCAATTCTAGTGTCCTTCGTTTGGGAGAAAATTGCAAAGGTACAAGACAGCTTTTCCTTGCCAATATCTCTCTTTTGCAAAGAGCTGCGCATTGGAAAATTCAGGGCTATGTCGTGTAGATGATGGCCTAACAGGAGGCTTTAAAATTTTCTTTCTAGTGTCCTTCGTTTGGGAGAAAAATGCAATGGTACAAGACAGCTTTTCCTTGCCAATATCTCTCTTTTGCAAAGAGCTGCGCATTGGAAAATTCAGGGCTATGTCGTGTAGATGATGGCTTAACAGGAGGCTTTAAAATTTTCTTTCTAGTGTCCTTCGTTTGGGAGAAAAATGCAATGGTACAAGACAGCTTTTCCTTGCCAATATCTCTCTTTTGCAAAGAGCTGCGCATTGGAAAAATCAGGGCTATGTCGTGTAGATGATGGCCTAACAGGAGGCTTTAAAATTTTCTTTCTAGTGTCCTTCGTTTGGGAGAAAAATGCAAAGGTACAAGACAGCTTTTCCTTGCCAATATCTCTCTTTTGCAAAGAGCTACGCATTGGAAAATTCAGGGCTATGTCGTGTAGATGATGGCCTAACAGGAGGCTTTAAAATTTTCTTTCTAGTGTCCTTCGTTTGGGAGAAAAATGCAATGGTACAAGACAGCTTTTCCTTGCCAATATCTCTCTTTTGCAAAGAGCTACGCATTGGAAAATTCAGGGCTATGTCGTGTAGATGATGGCCTAACAGGAGGCTTTAAAATTTTCTTTCTAGTGTCCTTCGTTTGGGAGAAAAATGCAAAGGTACAAGACAGCTTTTCCTTGCCAATATCTCTCTTTTACAAAGAGCTGCGCATTGGAAAATTCAGGGCTATGTCGTGTAGATGATGGCCTAACAGGAGGCTTTAAAATTTTCTTTGTAGTGTCCTTCGTTTGGGAGAAAAATGCAATGGTACAAGACAGCTTTTCCTTGCCAATATCTCTCTTTTGCAAAGAGCTGCGCATTGGAAAAATCAGGGCTATGTCGTGTAGATGATGGCCTAACAGGAGGCTTTAAAATTTTCTTTCTAGTGTCCTTCGTTTGGGAGAAAAATGCAAAGGTACAAGACAGCTTTTCCTTGCCAATATCTCTCTTTTGCAAAGAGCTACGCATTGGAAAATTCAGGGCTATGTCGTGTAGATGATGGCCTAACAGGAGGCTTTAAAATTTTCTTTCTAGTGTCCTTCGTTTGGGAGAAAAATGCAAAGGTACAAGACAGCTTTTCCTTGCCAATATCTCTCTTTTGCAAAGAGCTGCGCATTGGAAAATTCAGGGCTATGTCGTGTAGATGATGGCCTAACAGGAGGCTTTAAAATTTTCTTTCTAGTGTCCTTCGTTTGGGAGAAAAATGCAAAGGTACAAGACAGCTTTTCCTTGCCAATATCTCTCTTTTGCAAAGAGCTGTGCATTGGAAAATTCAGGGCTATATCGTGTAGATGATGGCCTAACAGGAGGCTTTAAATTTTTAATTCTAGTGTCCTTCGTTTGGGAGAAAAATGCAAAGGTACAAGACAGCTTTTCCTTGCCAATATCTCTCTTTTGCAAAGAGCTACGCATTGGAAAATTCAGGGCTATGTCGTGTAGATGATGGCCTAACAGGAGGCTTTAAAATTTTAATTCTAGTGTCCTTCGTTTGGGAGAAAAATGCAAAGGTACAAGACAGCTTTTCCTTGCCAATATCTCTCTTTTGCAAAGAGCTGCGCATTGGAAAATTCAGGGCTATGTCGTGTAGATGATGGCCTAACAGGAGGCTTTAAAATTTTCTTTCTAGTGTCCTTCGTTTGGGAGAAAAATGCAATGGTACAAGACAGCTTTTCCTTGCCAATATCTCTCTTTTGCAAAGAGCTACGCATTGAAAAATTCAGGGCTATGTCGTGTAGATGATGGCCTAACAGGAGGCTTTAAAATTTTCTTTCTAGTGTCCTTCGTTTGGGAGAAAAATGCAATGGTACAAGACAGCTTTTCCTTGCCAATATCTCTCTTTTGCAAAGAGCTGCGCATTGGAAAATTCAGGGCTATGTCGTGTAGATGATGGCCTAACAGGAGGCTTTAAAATTTTCTTTCTAGTGTCCTTCGTTTGGGAGAAAAATGCAATGGTACAAGACAGCTTTTCCTTGCCAATATCTCTCTTTTGCAAAGAGCTGCGCATTGGAAAATTCAGGGCTATGTCGTGTAGATGATGGCCTAACAGGAGGCTTTAAAATTTTCTTTCTAGTGTCCTTCGTTTGGGAGAAAAATGCAAAGGTACAAGACAGCTTTTCCTTGCCAATATCTCTCTTTTGCAAAGAGCTACGCATTGGAAACTTCAGGGCTATGTCGTGTAGATGATGGCCTAACAGGAGGCTTTAAAATTTTCTTTCTAGTGTCCTTCGTTTGGGAGAAAAATGCAATGGTGCAAGACAGCTTTTCCTTGCCAATATCTCTCTTTTGCAAAGAGCTACGCATTGGAAAATTCAGGGCTATGTCGTGTAGATGATGGCCTAACAGGAGGCTTTAAAATTTTCTTTCTAGTGTCCTTCGTTTGGGAGAAAAATGCAAAGGTACAAGACAGCTTTTCCTTGCCAATATCTCTCTTTTGCAAAGAGCTGCGCATTGGAAAATTCAGGGCTATGTCGTGTAGATGATGGCCTAACAGGAGGCTTTAAAATTTTCTTTCTAGTGTCCTTCGTTTGGGAGAAAAATGCAAAGGTACAAGACAGCTTTTCCTTGCCAATATCTCTCTTTTGCAAAGAGCTGCGCATTGTAAAATTCAGGGCTATGTCGTGTAGATGATGGCCTAACAGGAGGCTTTAAAATTTTCTTTGTAGTGTCCTTCGTTTGGGAGAAAAATGCAATGGTACAAGACAGCTTTTCCTTGCCAATATCTCTCTTTTGCAAAGAGCTGCGCATTGGAAAAATCAGGGCTATGTCGTGTAGATGATGGCCTAACAGGAGGCTTTAAAATTTTCTTTCTAGTGTCCTTCGTTTGGGAGAAAAATGCAAAGGTACAAGACAGCTTTTCCTTGCCAATATCTCTCTTTTGCAAAGAGCTGCGCATTGGAAAATTCAGGGCTATGTCGTGTAGATGATGGCCTAACAGGAGGCTTTAAAATTTTCTTTCTAGTGTCCTTCGTTTGGGAGAAAAATGCAAAGGTACAAGACAGCTTTTCCTTGCCAATATCTCTCTTTTGCAAAGAGCTACGCATTGGAAACTTCAGGGCTATGTCGTGTAGATGATGGCCTAACAGGAGGCTTTAAAATTTTCTTTCTAGTGTCCTTCGTTTGGGAGAAAAATGCAATGGTACAAGACAGCTTTTCCTTGCCAATATCTCTCTTTTGCAAAGAGCTACGCATTGGAAAATTCAGGGCTATGTCGTGTAGATGATGGCCTAACAGGAGGCTTTAAAATTTTCTTTCTAGTGTCCTTCGTTTGGGAGAAAAATGCAAAGGTACAAGACAGCTTTTCCTTGCCAATATCTCTCTTTTGCAAAGAGCTGCGCATTGGAAAATTCAGGGCTATGTCGTGTAGATGATGGCCTAACAGGAGGCTTTAAAATTTTCTTTCTAGTGTCCTTCGTTTGGGAGAAAAATGCAAAGGTACAAGACAGCTTTTCCTTGCCAATATCTCTCTTTTGCAAAGAGCTGCGCATTGGAAAATTCAGGGCTATGTCGTGTAGATGATGGCCTAACAGGAGGCTTTAAAATTTTCTTTGTAGTGTCCTTCGTTTGGGAGAAAAATGCAATGGTACAAGACAGCTTTTCCTTGCCAATATCTCTCTTTTGCAAAGAGCTGCGCATTGGAAAAATCAGGGCTATGTCGTGTAGATGATGGCCTAACAGGAGGCTTTAAAATTTTCTTTCTAGTGTCCTTCGTTTGGGAGAAAAATGCAAAGGTACAAGACAGCTTTTCCTTGCCAATATCTCTCTTTTGCAAAGAGCTGCGCATTGGAAAATTCAGGGCTATGTCGTGTAGATGATGGCCTAACAGGAGGCTTTAAAATTTTCTTTCTAGTGTCCTTCGTTTGGGAGAAAAATGCAAAGGTACAAGACAGCTTTTCCTTGCCAATATCTCTCTTTTGCAAAGAGCTGCGCATTGGAAAATTCAGGGCTATGTCGTGTAGATGATGGCCTAACAGGAGGCTTTAAAATTTTCTTTCTAGTGTCCTTCGTTTGGGAGAAAAATGCAAAGGTACAAGACAGCTTTTCCTTGCCAATATCTCTCTTTTGCAAAGAGCTGCGCATTGGAAAATTCAGGGCTATGTCGTGTAGATGATGGCCTAACAGGAGGCTTTAAAATTTTCTTTCTAGTGTCCTTCGTTTGGGAGAAAAATGCAATGGTACAAGACAGCTTTTCCTTGCCAATATCTCTCTTTTGCAAAGAGCTGCGCATTGGAAAATTCAGGGCTATGTCGTGTAGATGATGGCCTAACAGGAGGCTTTAAAATTTTCTTTCTAGTGTCCTTCGTTTGGGAGAAAAATGCAATGGTACAAGACAGCTTTTCCTTGCCAATATCTCTCTTTTGCAAAGAGCTGCGCATTGGAAAATTCAGGGCTATGTCGTGTAGATGATGGCCTAACAGGAGGCTTTAAAATTTCAATTCTAGTGTCCTTCGTTTGGGAGAAAAATGCAAAGGTACAAGACAGCTTTTCCTTGCCAATATCTCTCTTTTGCAAAGAGCTACGCATTGGAAAATTCAGGGCTATGTCGTGTAGATGATGGCCTAACAGGAGGCTTTAAAATTTTCTCTCTAGTGTCCTTCGTTTGGGAGAAAAATGCAATGGTACAAGACAGCTTTTCCTTGCCAATATCTCTCTTTTGCAAAGAGCTGCGCATTGGAAAAATCAGGGCTATGTCGTGTAGATGATGGCCTAACAGGAGGCTTTAAAATTTTCTTTCTAGTGTCCTTCGTTTGGGAGAAAAATGCAAAGGTACAAGACAGCTTTTCCTTGCCAATATCTCTCTTTTGCAAAGAGCTGCGCATTGGAAAATTCAGGGCTATGTCGTGTAGATGATGGCCTAACAGGAGGCTTTAAAATTTTCTTTCTAGTGTCCTTCGTTTGGGAGAAAAATGCAAAGGTACAAGACAGCTTTTCCTTGCCAATATCTCTCTTTTGCAAAGAGCTGCGCATTGGAAAATTCAGGGCTATGTCGTGTAGATGATGGCCTAACAGGAGGCTTTAAAATTGTCTTTCTAGTGTCCTTCGTTTGGGAGAAAAATGCAAAGGTACAAGACAGTTTTTCCTTGCCAATATCTCTCTTTTGCAAAGAGCTGCGCATTGGAAAATTCAGGGCTATGTCGTGTAGATGATGGCCTAACAGGAGGCTTTAAAATTTTCTTTCTAGTGTCCTTCGTTTGGGAGAAAAATGCAATGGTACAAGACAGCTTTTCCTTGCCAATATCTCTCTTTTGCAAAGAGCTGCGCATTGGAAAAATCAGGGCTATGTCGTGTAGATGATGGCCTAACAGGAGGCTTTAAAATTTTCTTTCTAGTGTCCTTCGTTTGGGAGAAAAATGCAAAGGTACAAGACAGCTTTTCCTTGCCAATATCTCTCTTTTGCAAAGAGCTGCGCATTGGAAAATTCAGGGCTATGTCGTGTAGATGATGGCATAACAGGAGGCTTTAAAATTTTCTTTCTTGTGTCCTTCGTTTGGGAGAAAAATGCAAAGGTACAAGACAGCTTTTCCTTGCCAATATCTCTCTTTTGCAAAGAGCTGTGCATTGGAAAATTCAGGGCTATATCGTGTAGATGATGGCCTAACAGGAGGCTTTAAAATTTTCTTTCTAGTGTCCTTCGTTTGGGAGAAAAATGCAAAGGTACAAGACAGCTTTTCCTTGCCAATATCTCTCTTTTGCAAAGAGCTGCGCATTGGAAAATTCAGGGCTATGTCGTGTAGATGATGGCATAACAGGAGGCTTTAAAATTTTCTTTCTTGTGTCCTTCGTTTGGGAGAAAAATGCAAAGGTACAAGACAGCTTTTCCTTGCCAATATCTCTCTTTTGCAAAGAGCTGTGCATTGGAAAATTCAGGGCTATATCGTGTAGATGATGGCCTAACAGGAGGCTTTAAAATTTTAATTCTAGTGTCCTTCGTTTGGGAGAAAAATGCAAAGGTACAAGACAGCTTTTCCTTGCCAATATCTCTCTTTTGCAAAGAGCTACGCATTGGAAAATTCAGGGCTATGTCGTGTAGATGATGGCCTAACAGGAGGCTTTAAAATTTTAATTCTAGTGTCCTTCGTTTGGGAGAAAAATGCAAAGGTACAAGACAGCTTTTCCTTGCCAATATCTCTCTTTTGCAAAGAGCTGCGCATTGGAAAATTCAGGGCTATGTCGTGTAGATGATGGCCTAACAGGAGGCTTTAAAATTTTCTTTCTAGTGTCCTTCGTTTGGGAGAAAAATGCAATGGTACAAGACAGCTTTTCCTTGCCAATATCTCTCTTTTGCAAAGAGCTACGCATTGAAAAAATCAGGGCTATGTCGTGTAGATGATGGCCTAACAGGAGGCTTTAAAATTTTCTTTCTAGTGTCCTTCGTTTGGGAGAAAAATGCAATGGTACAAGACAGCTTTTCCTTGCCAATATCTCTCTTTTGCAAAGAGCTGCGCATTGGAAAATTCAGGGCTATGTCGTGTAGATGATGGCCTAACAGGAGGCTTTAAAATTTTAATTCTAGTGTCCTTCGTTGGGGAGAAAAATGCAATGGTACAAGACAGCTTTTCCTTGCCAATATCTCTCTTTTGCAAAGAGCTGCGCATTGGAAAATTCAGGGCTATGTCGTGTAGATGATGGCCTAACAGGAGGCTTTAAAATTTCAATTCTAGTGTCCTTCGTTTGGGAGAAAAATGCAAAGGTACAAGACAGCTTTTCCTTGCCAATATCTCTCTTTTGCAAAGAGCTACGCATTGGAAAATTCAGGGCTATGTCGTGTAGATGATGGCCTAACAGGAGGCTTTAAAATTTTCTTTCTAGTGTCCTTCGTTTGGGAGAAAAATGCAATGGTACAAGACAGCTTTTCCTTGCCAATATCTCTCTTTTGCAAAGAGCTGCGCATTGGAAAATTCAGGGCTATGTCGTGTAGATGATGGCTTAACAGGAGGCTTTAAAATTTTCTTTCTAGTGTCCTGCGTTTGGGAGAAAAATGCAATGGTACAAGACAGCTTTTCCTTGCCAATATCTCTCTTTTGCAAAGAGCTGCGCATTGGAAAAATCAGGGCTATGTCGTGTAGATGATGGCCTAACAGGAGGCTTTAAAATTTTCTTTCTAGTGTCCTTCGTTTGGGAGAAAAATGCAAAGGTACAAGACAGCTTTTCCTTGCCAATATCTCTCTTTTGCAAAGAGCTGCGCATTGGAAAATTCAGGGCTATGTCGTGTAGATGATGGCCTAACAGGAGGCTTTAAAATTTTCTTTCTAGTGTCCTTCGTTTGGGAGAAAAATGCAAAGGTACAAGACAGCTTTTCCTTGCCAATATCTCTCTTTTGCAAAGAGC